>NC_091474.1:188182828-188483964 GCF_036971445.1 Narcine bancroftii
ATTTTTTCTTCTTTCTTTTTATACTTATGTATAATTCTTTATATGCATATTACTCTTGGGGGAGGGTAGAGGGGTTATAACTTTTATGTAATGAATGAAACTTTTTTTAAATCCTTATTTTATTATATACTAATTATTAATTACATTTATGAATTTAAAAAAAATAAAATATTTTTTAAAATTGTCAAAATCTTTCAACTTTTGAAACAGAGTATAACATCCGAGGGCCTGAAAAGCAGAACTACCTAAAGTGAACTCGCAAATTAGATGAATGGATTGGTCAAACAGATGCAGTGGCAGGCATTTTTGTAGATCTTTTTAGAATACAGAGTAGATACAATGAAAAAGAAATTGCAAACTGTGGCCCACCATCTGTGGTTAAATACAATATAAAGATGTACTTCCACCTTAAAAACAGAATTGAAGAAAACAATAATAAGGAACAAATGGGCACAAAAGGTTGGACAGAAATATAAAAACAGAAAGTGCTTCCCTTGAAAATTGTAATTTAAAAATAAATAAAGAAATAAAATTGCCAGAAAATAAACAGCAGTCCTATAAAAAGTCTGGAGAATTAATAATGGTTAAAAAAATGTCATCAAATTGCAGGTTTTTATGCCTCATTCTCTTTCATAGATATGACAAGTAACATCCCAGAAATACACAAAATCAGGAAATTAATAGTACAGAGCAAGTCAAGAAAATTAATATTATCAAGTAATACTAAGCAAATTATTGACACTGCAGCTGATATGCTCCAGAGATCTCATGGGCTTCAACCTAGTCTTTAAAAAGTACAATAAATGGATATATTGATTTTAATTTTCCATACATATTTAAAATCTAGGGATGTTTCCATTACATTTGAAAACAGTAAACTCTTTAGTTCATAAAGGGAGTTAGATGGAAAGCAAGTCTGGGTCAGTTGGTGCAACATCGGTCTTGGAGAAAAGGTTAGAAGCTATTTTTAAAGATGACAGTTATACAAGGGTAATTCAAGATAATCAACCATAGCCGTTATAGTTACGCAAAAAGGAAATCATATGTGAACAATTTTCTGAAGTTCTTTGAAGTAGTAATGTGCTGTGAATAGAGAATCGATGTTCCAGAGATATTTGATGTTAAATTTATAAAGATGCAGGTCATGTACGGCATTGACATTTTTATAATGAACAACATGAATGTGTCTGAATTTATTCTGAAAAGATTTATCAACCAAAACCTGGAATATTCTTTGAGAAAGTAATGAGAAGACGCTCAAAGGAAAGTCAGTGAATAGTCAGAAGGTACCACACAGGCTGCTAAACAAGATTGGAGCTCATGATATCACAGTAAAGGCACAGTGTGGATAGAAGATTGGCTAATTGATAAAGAGTGGGAATAAAATAGGTCTTTCAGGCTGGCTGTCAGTCATGAGTGATGTTCTGCAGGGGTCAGTGTTGGGTCCATTACTTTTCACATTGTATGTAAATGATTCAACTGACAAAATTATGATGTGACCAAGTTTGGCAATGATCTGAAGTTAGGGGCAAGGTGGGTGGTGTAGAGGAAGTAGGGAATATATATAGAGGGACAAACAGCTTGGGAGACTGGACAATGGAATACAGCAGAGAGAAAAAACATGATTGTGTTCTTTGGCAGAAGATGCAGAAGTAGATTATTTTCTAAATGGGGAGAGAATTCAGAAAGCACGTTCAAAAGGACTCTGAGGTCCTAGTACAAAATTCCCTCATGGTTAACTTGCATGTTAAGCAGGTAGTAAGGAAAACAAATGCATTTGCCTTTGAGGACGAGAATATAAAACCAAAGATTTAATGCTAATCTTTATAAGGCATGGGCCAGACCACATTTAGAGTATTGTGGAAAGATGTGCTTACAGAGATGCCAGAGGAGGTTTACAAAAGTGATTTTGGGATGAGAGGGTTAACATCTGAGGAGCATTTAATGCTCTTGGCCTATATTTGCTGGAGTTTAGAAGGATGAAAGCTACCAAATATTAAAAGGGCTAGAGTGGACGTAGAGATCATTCCAGTAGTTGGGGAGTCCAAGACCAAAGGGTACAGCCTCAGAATACAAGGATGATGAGGTTTCTTCAGACAGAGGGTGGTTAATCTGTGTAATTAATTTCAACAGATGGCTATTGAGGCCAAGTTTTTGGATAAATTTAAAGCTGAAGCCAATCGATTCTTGATTAGTCAGAGTGGCAAAGATCATGAGACAAGAGAATGGAGTTGAGAGGAAAAATACAACAGCCATGATTTGAATGGCAGAGCAGACTCATTGGGCTAAATGGCCTAATTCTGCTCCAACGTTTATGGAATAGGTACATTGTCCTAAATTGTGTGGAGAAGATTTAGAACCAGGGATCATCCATTGAAAATCTAGATGTACCAATGTTTTGTTTCCCTGAGGGTTTTTGGAATTTCTTCACAAGGCAGTGAATGCTGGTATATGAATATTTAATTGCATAGGTAGATAGATTCTTAGTTAACATAATTGGGGTAGACAGGAATACTAAATTGAGGTTACAATCAGATCAACAGGTTTGCATTGAACTTGCACTAAAACTTCAAGGGACCAAATGTGCTACTATTCTTCCTGATTTGCACATTCATATGAGCAAACTAATTCATTTTTTGAGATCATTAATTTTTTTTCCAACAGTGAACAATGAAATAGCAATGAAAGAAGAGCTTCAGAACTTCATTAAAGAACACAACTCCAACAAGCATTCAACTGAATGTCGAACATGAAAAATACATAAAAGTTTCTGTGAAGAGGCACTTGCAAAAGTGTTACCATCATTAATGCATCTGAAGTATCATTTAAGAGGTAACAAAACCAAAATTACTGAGATGAACCATTTGAAGGGTTTGTCAAGTAATATTTTGGTTGACAGTTTTACTTCAAAAAGTGTTCCTGTTATATTCCAAACTGGTTCATCTTTCATGTTAGCTTTTCTGGAGAAGCAAGTCTTCTGGGCAGCTAATTATTTTTCACTAATTATTGAGCATATTGCAATATAGAAAATTGAAACTCATTTTACAAAAAAGTAGATGTGGGAAATTTATAAGCTCTCAGAAGACTGCATTGTAATCCATTATATTTATACTTCGCATCTGTGCAGACTAAAAAGCTAAATTTCTGAGATTTTCTGAAAAAAGTCTGGAATTATCAATGTTTAGCACAAGTTTGTCTCTCATATTTGTATGGGTGGATTTGTGTGGTTCGTTCCCTTTTCTCAAAGTCGTTTTCACAATCAGCACCACCATTTTGGAGATCCCTTGTATCTAATGCCTGCACAGGTCATGGGGTGGGCGGGGGTTAAAACATCCCACTAACAGAAAGCTGTTCTCTTGAAATTTGTGTATGATTTCAATACTTTTGTTCATTTTCTTTGAACTTGTATTAGGTTAGTGTGGTAGTTTGCACAATGCTATTACAGTGCCAGCGACATGGTTTGAACCTGGCACTGTCTGGAGTTTGTACATTCTCACTGTGCCGCGTTAGTTCCCTTCAAGTACTCCAGTTTCCTCCCACATTTCAAAACGTCATGGGGATAGTAAATTAATTGGTTACATGGGTCTATTTGGGCAGAGTATATATGTTCAAGAGACAGGAAGGCCCTGTTACCATGAAAAATTTGCTCGAATCTTAATGGCAAGGCTTTATGGCAGCAGAAGTTTATGCAAAAAAACCGCTGAAAAACTAAATGGGCAGGTCAGTGTCAAAAACATTCACAAGTATTCAAAAAGAACATTACACAGGAATACAATTGAAGATATTTAAATACAATATGAAACTCAGAAAAATGCAACCTACCTGATTCAGTTCCTTGCAATGTAAATGAGATTTCCTCCATTCAAAATTAATGTAGGGTTGGAGTCAACTTTCCTTTGCAAATGCTGAAAAATTGCTCCAATCTTCTACACATTTAGGATTCAAACTGGAAACTTTTCACATTCATGATCCCGGATATATGCACTTGTGAAGAAAGGCTGACAATTACAGCAGCAGTAAAAAGACTAAATTTTGAATACAAAAATTTTTATGGATTTGAAAATCTTTAGCATTTCTATTACTACTGTGTTCAAAGAACTGCTAATGCAGTGGCTTATTGAGTTACCACATTTTATTGAATAATGTATTGCCACCAGAGATTTTAATATGGAGGTCACATGTGATTGAGAATCAAAAGTCAAAATAAATAATAATGCTATTCATCTTGAGGCATTCTTTTCAAAAATCATTTTTATAACTGAACCTTTATCATTACATCTTTGCACTGATCTCAGCCCTTTTCAATAGTTTCCTTCCTCTCCAATATTACTTTTTCTTCATTATGGTGCCAAATATTTTTGCATCTTATCTTTTCATTGTTTTAGTCTTTTACTTTTAAGCTTTCAATACTCTTGCTTCTGAAATAAATGCAGGTAAAATGGAAGAAACCAATCATTTTATTGATTATGGAGCAGTTGAAAGTAGTTATAAAATTAAAAGTTCCAGAAAAATACTAGGAGATTAAAACCAGACTAATCCTGAGATCCAAAACCCAGCATCCGAGTATTACATGGTGAAAAGTGAATGGAATCTGAATTCCCTCTTTTTCTGGAACAGTTTTGGAGAATTGTAAGAGATAGCCAAATAAAAATGGACAATGCACAAACCTGTCAACCTGACAAAATATTGAACGGTGCACAGAAAATCATAATGCCATCAAAAGAACTATTGAAAGAGTTCAAAATGAGTCAAACATACAACTTACAAACACAGTCGGAGCAAATTTTTTGAATTGAAATTTATCTCTTTATTTATTTATTTATTTTTAAAACAGGATTACTTGAAGCAAGAATGACAAAACAATTTTTAAGATGCCAGAGTGCTACTTTGGTTGTTTGCCTAGATACAAGGGTCAAAAGCATAATGACATAGTCAACAGAATCCAGTATTGCTTCGCATGTGTTTGAAAGCCAAGGATTCTGCCATATTATCTACAAAAACAAAATCATTATTAAACATTTTTCCACTTCAATTCTTTCTCAAAAATTAGACACAGTCTTTAGAACTGCAACAGAATTTGCTCATTAACAGCTGAAGTTTAACTTTTCATAGTGAGAACATAAAGAGTTTGTAGAAATGCAGTCAATATTATGATTTGGTTTTTCAATTGAAGATATATGATTTGCAAATATTAAATTTTATGCTGCCAATGTAATTTTGTTAAAGATTAATAGAAAAGTATTCTTTCCAGTAAAGATTTACTAGTTCTATTGATGACTAAGAAAATATATAGTAGATGCTTAACAGTGCAAAATTATATTGGAATGACATTTTATTTTGTGTTATAGGTGGCACAGGAGATTCTTTTTAAACAGACTTAATTCTCTTAACTGACATGTCAAAGAAGTCTTTCCACATTTCTCTTTTCCACAGTGTTTGGTAACTACTGTACTTGATCAAACTAAAAAATGTTTCTGCAACAACAGGTTCACATATATTCAGATTCTGAAACTGAGTCACTTACTGTATCTAAATTAGTTATAACATTTTGTACAACACTTCTTGAAAGGAAACCAACTTTATTGCATTTGTAGTATTTGTGGATATTAAATTACAATGGTCTGTTGAAGTGGTATGTTAAAAGCCAACACATTTATAAAGAGTGAATGATCAAAACATTGGCTAAGTATTTGAAATATTCAACTTGATGATTAGTTGCTACAGATCTTTGACATCTTTAATTTTCACACAATGTCTGACTGGAATACAGATAATCTTCCACTGCTCATAGGGAATTTTCCTTCATTGATCACGAGTTTCAAGATCCATCATTCCGAGTATATTCATTTCTAAAAGTAAACAGCAACATTTAGAGAAACAGCTTCTACAATCATTTACTAATTTGAGATTTAAATTACAATGTTCAGTGAAATTCTACTAGTATTTTCTCTTGATATTTGTTAATTTATGCAAAAGAACTATCTCCTAAGAAGGCATTTCTTTCCCCCCCCAAAGAATTTAATATGGTACCAAAAAAGCAATGTAATCATTCCAATATGTAGAAACCAGGTTTTAGATTCAACATGCTAAAAGCTATCAAGGTAAAAAAAAAAAATTATCAAATTTGGCAAGGCACAAAATGAAATGTCAGTTAATTCCAATTTCAATCATGGGGTTAACTCAACTAGAGTTCATGAGATGCAATTGAAAAAAGGAAATTCCCTTTTAAAAATAAAATCCTCTCTTTTTCCCCTCCTTTCCCTCTCTCTTACCTCCTTCCCTCCTCTCTCTTTTTTTTTGTACGAATATACTACCTGGTCTATGATTTATGGATTTGTTTTTCAATTTATATATTTTTTTTGTTGTACAGATTGTTTAATAGCCATGTACAACACTTCATATTGGATTTTCATTGTATTTTAAAATTGGTATCGTTTAAAATGAATACAAATAATTCAAAACAAAAAATCAGGTTTTTTCATGGGTTACTGAGTTAATTTGAGAGGGTTATCATCAGATGGGATATCTGACCAAGGAATGAGTGAGAAAAGTATTTTTCCACATCTCAGCCATTGTTATTGATCAAAACAAAATCAATTTGCTTTTATTGACAGTTTTGAGAAACAATCGTGTCTTCCCAGTTTGATCTGGATAATCTCCATAATGCTTTATTAAATTCCTAACAAAACTTTGAATTACTATTCAAAAATGTGATTTGCTATTCAATACTTTGCCAGCGTTTGAGCTCTATAATAATTGTCCAACTTAAAACATTCCAACCCACGGGATTTTCCATCTCCAAACTTCACTACCAAAATTTGGGACAAAAGTTAACTGTGTTAATAAGTCATAATAACTCACCAATAACCTGCTTGCAAAATCTCAGAATTAATTCCACTTGGATATCTTAACTCCATATCTCTCATAGCCTTGAACTAAAATGATAAATTCCAAAGTTGTGGCAAGCCACAATTTGAAAAGCTTGCTATTAATGAATTTGAAGTAAAACTGAAGTTAAGTCAGAGAAAATGCCTCAATGACTGGAATTATAACTTGTTTCTTGTTGTTGGCAGGCCTACTCTTTCAGATGCTGACATCACTGCTTGAGTTTGTAATGCAAGTCCTTTAGGCCTATCCTGTTTTGTCAATGGCCTCCGTATTATCACTTAATCAGACCGAGGCTGTCTGATAAAATGCTCTCAGTGCTGTTCGCGATGCCAAATAATACATCAGATCATTCTTGCCAGATCTTGAGACATGGGCAATGATTGATCTTGGTATGGCTATGTAATGCAAAAAGTGCTTTTTACCATTGAACAGCCACACTTTGTAAATCAAGTTTTAATTACTGGCTTTCAACATTCAAAGGCAGCTATAAATACTGAAAATTCCAAATTTGACTGTGTTGATCCTTGGAATTGCATTCTTGTATGTAGTTGGTAGCTGGTAGAGAGGACCAGCACTATCGGCTGACTAGGAGGAAGTAGCTTGTATATGTATATTGCTTGTATATGTGTTCCTGTCCGCTGCTCTCAGCTCAGATCGGGACTAGCCTCGTAGATGGCTAACTCTGCCATGTTCCTGCTAATAAAAGCCTATTATTCGCATAACTCCTGTCTTGTGAGTTATTGGGTGCGGTTCATTGATCCTGTCGTATTAACCAAAAATATAACTGGACATGCCTTAAATGTTGCAGGTTCTGCAGGAGGAAAGGCTCAGGCATTCTGCAGAAAGTGACTCTCTCAACGTCATTACACGTTAGAAGCAAAGAATCAACTGGAATATTCTCCATTTACCTGGACGGGAACTATTGCAACATTTGGCCACTCAACCTCATTGGGATAATGCACATATTATTCCTATTCACCTTCTTTCACTGCCAACATGTCAGGGCTGAAAAGTATCTCAACTAGAACATCAAGTTCCTTAGACTTGTTTGAAGGTATTTTTGAAATCCTGATGTACACCATATTGGAGAACAAAGGTGGTAAGAACATGTGGAAACTAATTTGGGCATGCACCATTGCTCCTCCACCAAGAATAAATCCCACAACTCCTCAACATTCCAATGGGAGTATTTTAAAATCACAGAACTGCAGTGGATCATGATAATACTCCACTAGTTTTCCAAATTTAACCGGAGAGACAACAACAACACCAGCTTTGCTAATAAGCTACATCACAAAAAAATAAACATTCTATCCTCTACCAAGCATACACAATAGCCACCATCAACTTTTTATCCAAGTCCAGATTTCAATGGATTACCATCCACGCATTCAGTGAAATTTGATTTCTGTTGATTCCATCAAAATGCCAAATGGATTGTTTTCCAGGTTGAACAAAATTCCATTTTCAATTCTCTCCATTTGTGCACCTTCCTTTGATCCCAACTTTAAACTCCACCCCAAACCCTGTCCACTGTGCAGCACCTGCATTAATTTTAGGTTAATGGTCTGGAATGGCCTTTCTAAATACTCGCTCATCCATTTCCTTCTTTAAAACCCAAGCACCTTTCATCCAATCCTCCTAATCTCTTTTCATGTCAAGCATTGTTTCTCTCAATGGTGTGAAGTGTCCTGGGTTACACATAGTATGTTAAGAGGCACTATTATTTCAAATTATTGTTGCCGTCTACTTTCATTGCCTTTTCTGTCTTACAGATGTTGAATCCTTGAGGTATAAATACATAGTGCATTGATTTTAGGCAAATAAAAAACAGCCCAACACATTTCATCCTAACTGCTAATTACTGTATTTCCTCCATAGAACATCAAGATCAATTTTTTAAGTTTATCTGTACCGAATATAACATCCCTCCATTAAATATTCTGGAAATGTGTAAAATACTCTTCAAAATATAACAGCTGATATCTATTGGGATCAATAAGCAACTTGTGGCCCTGCTCTTTAACGTAATATTCCACTCCAAATATTTTTCAAGGATCTCTCAGCCTGAAATACTGCTTTGCCATTTACTCCAGCTAAACAACATCAGGGAAACTCTTATTCCTTTCCAGAATCCTCTATGTGGTTGATATTCAAGCTCTAACCTGTTTTGAGTTTTCAAATCATACAGCCTTTGTGCACGCAACATTTGTTTTCCCCTTTCAAATTCAGCTAAAGAGTTTCAATGTCATTAGAGCAGCTCCACCTTGAGATGTGTTAGAATGAAGAATCAAATCCAACCCATTAATAAGGAAAATCATCCATTTCAATTAACACTCCATTCATTTTCCATTTATTGATCGTCTTAATTTTCCAAGTTGTTTGCTTGGAAAATAAACAGTTTGTGAATACTGTCAAATGTAGTATTCCATGCTCCTTTTCAATACATCACTGAAAGAAATGTTATACAGTTTGTAATGTTGAATAATGCTTGAATATGCAATCTCAAAATTCCAGAAAACAACCTTGAGACTCATGTTTCAACTACAACTTTAAACAAAAGCTCTATTAAATGATTTTCAAACAAATGCAGCATTCATAACAAATTAAGGAACCTTGTAACATGTAAGCATGTTAGCTTTGAAAAATAAGTTACACAATGCAATTATAACGCTCATGAAACAAATATGTAGGAAATTTCCCATTTACATGGAAACTGTTCAAATTCGTGTAGGATGCAAGGCATAAAGCAAAGTTGGCCTAATTCAGTAAATAAAATTTAGATGGACAAGATTGAATCTACTTGGCATGTTATATTTACTGAAGCATGAGTATTTTAAAATAAAACTGTAGCTATGATACTGCATTCCAAAGAACATTTATTTGACATTGTAATGAAAATAGTAATATCTCTGGTCAATTTGGTACTACATTTGGTTCAACAGTCGACACCACACTTTTTTTTCTTATATTCATTGAAGTCCTTCTGCATTTGGACCCATTCACAGCAACTTTGTGATTAACTTGAGCACTATCACTTTTTATAGACAAGGTAGAAAAGATGTAAAATTATAGGTATCCATTGATAGCTGGCAGCCAAATAGGATTCAATGCATATTCAAAGCTTTCATTTCTCCCTCAAGTTCATTAAACTAACCTGGAAAAGAAAGCATGCAAAGAAAGGGGTAGTGAGCTGCAGAACACAATTTGTTTTTATTATTTACTGCCTTAGTAGATGGTGTATTCCCTTACCTTAACTCATTCCTCCCCGTCCTCAGTGAGCTCAGTTTCTTTATGTACCACTACCCTGGTGACTGACATGTCTGGGTGCTGCTCTTTGGCTTCTTTTATTGCCTGGGCTAAGGCCTACCCAGAATTAAACAATTTACAATGTGATTTAAATAAAAAATACAAGTCAAAATACAGAAGCAATGGCACATATAAAGTATACAAATGTTATGGTTCTAAAAACAATTTAAAAAGTACAAATTAATTCTGCACAAAAAATATAAAAATTGTAAAACAATTTGATTGAGCTAATAAATATTCCCAAATGTCAAACATCAATGAAAGGTCTGCTAAAAATGAATCACCCATTTGAAAGGCCAAACAAAAAGGGACTAAATAAGCAAACCAAACCAAATCCAAATTGTGGACGATGGCATGGCAATGCACAGATGTTATGTGTATTTCAATCATTTGCTTCTGAGGAACAAAGATGTCCAGCACCAATGACCAGAGGAATGCCCCAGTGGGCCATCAATTAGACAGGTTGATCATTAGGCAACTCCATCAATAGCTGCAGTTGCATTTTGTTAGCTGATTTATACCTATGTGCTACCTTTTAGTGATGTGCATACACATCCAGGTAAATCTCTGCTCACGTACAGCTCTTTGTCACTCACCAGATTATCATTCTAGTGCTGCTTTTCTTCTATCAATTGAGACCAAAGAAGAAAGCACACATTGCCTCAGTGTAACAGTTTTATGCATATGGCTGAATGGCCAAGGCAATGGAACTATTTGAAATGAATGGACAAGTAAAAGAATATAAAATATGAAATAAAATCAGTTCCACAGCATTGAAGCAGGCCACTCAGCCCAGTTCAACCACGTTGACCCAGTTGCATTCCTGAGCTAGTTCTATTTGCCTCTATTTGGCTCAAATCCCTCTGAACCTTACCTATCTGCATATCTGACCCTTAAGCATTGCAATTGTACCCAGGTCTACCACATCCTCTGGAAGCTCACCCAATATCCCCATGTGTGGTTCAGTTTTTTAATCTAGAGTTTGGAATGTATGTCAAACAAGCTGCCATAGAAGTGTAAAACCCTGTAAATTATTGGTAAGCTAAATGCATTTTAAAACCTCAACCAATAGCTTCATTCCATATTAATTAACTACCATGCAGGATTATCCTTCAGACTTGCCAATAAAGTTAAACTTGTAGTTCATTGGTCAGTTCAAAGCAATTGGCAAAAGGCATTTTAAAGTGAAACAACATGAAGCAGTATATAGGTGATGAACTTGTATTCTTTTTAGCAACTGGAAGGAGACAGGATAGAATTCCAAGGGATCCTTGTAAAGAGAAAAACCACTGCAGTCCTCATCCCAAATTGTTATACAGCGGTTAAGTTTGTGAAACATTCATTTTTCAACAAAAGCTTGTGTGCAATATCAAAACAAAGGCTTAAAGATGCAAAAAGATACTCAAGTTCACATAAGTCACTGCATTTTCTTGACTACACAATGATCAGAAAGACTAAATTTCTTTATGTTCTAAACAACGCACAAAAGATAAGCAGTTGTTTACATTCATTTGACTGATGGAATCAATTAGACAGGTTGATCATTACAATCAATCCCTTACAATATACAGCAAGTTCTTGAATAACGTCACTTTGTTTTAATGTTGATGTGAAAAATAAATAAATAAAAGCACCGCGGTAATTTACTGCCACGTAACATTGGTTTTGTTAACATCATTTCACTTAAAGTAGCAAGCACTTCCTAAGAACATATCAACAATGTTAGATGAGGACTTGCTGTCCTGTATCATAAAGATTTTTGGGGAAAAATGTATACTTCCTTACTGTATTCTCAAAGATTCAATCACCTTACATGATGCAATGTCAGAAGAATTAAAAGCCATTTTATATGGTATATAGTTATACAAAAAATGTGGAAGAGTTCAAAATACTTAGCAAAACCAATCAATTTAAATTTTACCCACTTAACAGATGCTTTAAAGCAGAATTCTCATTTCCAATCTATATATCCACCAAATCATTGGATTGTTAAACATAATTTTTGAAATTTCTTGAAACAAATTAAAAATGGGAAAATAAAACTAACCTGATCATGGTCTATATCTGAATCCCCTGTGATAACAATTCGCTTTTCAATTCTAGTTTCAGAAACTCCACCTTTAACAGTCTAAGAAAAAGGATTAGACAATTACTTATTGCATTATTTCATCAAATGAAAAGCAAAGTCAATCTCATTTACAGTCACATTTATGTCAGTTTTATTTGACTGAATATGCCTCAGGAACAAACACATCCATCAGTTATTCATTACATTTGACCAACGATTAACTGAGCTTTTATAATGGATTTTTCTGAAATTAGATAGCAATTTGGCAGATTGCTCTCAACAGGGATCTAGGGCCTGGCTGTTCAGGGAAACTAAACTAATCAAATGATAGAATTGCTAATGAAGAACAGTTTAAACCTGCAATTGCCAAATGGAATAATAAATTCAATGTTAAATTACATAGAGATAACAAGAAGAGGGAAAGAAGAAATGGGAGATACAATAAAAAGACCAAGATAGGGACGATTTATATAAAGAAATCTACAAATCCGTAAAACTTAATTGCCATTGTCAGAGATTGCTTGACACAGAAATACTTGCATTTATTTGACTTTTCATTTTACAATCTGAGACAAGCCTAATTTTTTGTTATATTGTTCTATCTAGTTTTCATGCAACTTCAAAACACTCCACAGTAATCCAATGTTGAAGCATCATGGTACAGTCAAACCAAAGCCTCTGGATAATTAGGACAACTGTAACTGTGTTTCTTGGATCTTCTGGTAGTTGGCCAATTTTCAATTTGGAATACTTTGAGAACTGTGACCAGTTTAAAAAGTGCTACAGGTTTAAGATGGAGTTGTTTGACAAAGAAATATGATGTGGCTCTTGAAGTGGATTGGTCAACATCTTTTCAAAGGCAAGGAGGGAAACAGAAACGACTGAGGGTGAACAAGAGACAGTTGGGAATCCTGTCAGGGAGCGGACCTTTCAGGCGCATTTTCAGTAGAGAAAGGGTAATGAATTCAACAATTTTTAAAAATGCAGATGCTACAAATCTAAATTAAAGCAGACAATGGTAGAAAGATGTCAGGCTGCATTTGTGGGAAGAGAAACATTTAATTTTTCTTTAATTTAGACATACAGCATGGTAACAGGCTATTTGGTCCACGAGCCCATGCTGCCCAATTAACCTACATCTCCAGTATGTTTTGAATGGTGGGAAGAAAGTGGAGCCCCTGAAGAAAACCCACGTAGGGATGGGGAGAACATACAAACTCCGTACAGACAGTGCGGGATTCGAACCCTGTCCCGATCGCTGGCGTTGTAACAGTGCCGTGCTAACCACAAAGCCAACCGCTTCACCCAGGGGGTGCTTCAATTTATTTAAAAAAATTTGTTCTAAATCTCTTGGACTTCAGAAGTATATTGAAGTGAAAATTCCTGTCATGCTGATGTGACAGATCAAATAATATTGTTTGAATGGAAAGTTGATACAATTGTAATTTTATGAATAGATTTGAAACAGATCTTGATCCACATGCATGTGACGTGATTTAGAAAAAAAAAACATTCACGTTCAGAACATTTTAAATTGAAAATCATTATGTTTAATGAATGAACTTTGATGGATAAAAAAGCTCAAGATTCACATTACATTTTACTTGCAGGCATGAAAACAAATACAAGATCAGTGATTCGAGAGAAAAACAAACTCTGATTGAATGCCTCCCATATACCTTGGTAATCTGGGTTGTCATGGTTGTGCAAAAAGATTCAGAAGTTATTGTCTGAGCACTCATCAAGACACCAGGATCATTGTCTCCACTGCCATCATTCTTCAAACATGTAAAAAAAAGTTATGAGAAACAAATGTGTTGTTGAACTAATATTTTAGATCAGATCGACAAATTAATTCAAAACAATCTCTTTTAAGAGGAAGAATAAATATACAAAATATATATTAGTGTTGACTAATATTTATAAGATTTGCTGAATCATATTTTAAGTTGTGAATTGTAACTTTAAGATACATTGGCAAAATGTAGAACTGTTCTTATTTTTCAACCTGAATTTTTCAAACAATGGGTAAAAACTTTGATGTTAAAAACAACGGAGGAAACTCTAGGAACAATAATCTAATTAACAATATAAAAAGATTAAAATATACACAGTGTGCAGACATCACAATCCCTTCCAAAGGCAAGACTGGTGATAGCTGATTATTAAAAATCTCTAACTGTTTTTATTAGGAAAGTAAGCCTACCTGTGCAGCTTCATATGTAATGGTTTTAGTTTCTGTCTGAACAATTGGGACTTCTTTTGTTGTAATTTCAGTCTCATCTGGACTCACAGTATCAGAGATAGTCACCATTTCAGTCTTTACTACCGGAGGCTATTAAAAAGAAAGTCAAGTAAATAAAAACAAAATAAATGTTTCAAAACAGTCTTCAACTTAATTTAAACTCTAAAATATGTTAGTGTAAGAGAATGGAAACATTTACACCATAAATGGGCTAATGGAAAATAACAAATGTTTATATTAGAACAGATAGCATGAAAATAAAGCACTGACAAAAAGTACAACTAGTTTGTCCTTCAGCAATAATTATGACAAAGAAAGAATGTGGTGGCTGCCCAGACCTTCAGTGTAGGCAAGGCAGCCAGAAACCAAGAGTGAAGCAGGCAGAGAAGCAGTTGATAATCGTGTTCTTCAATTTTGAAAAATAAATTGTGTTTAAGTGAACTGAATATGTTTCAGAAAACCCATGACAGACCAGGTAAAGAGGCAGTATACATGGAAAGGACTTTGGTACATTAATATTTATTTCTGACCCAAATGCTGTGAACATTTACCTCAGAATAACATACAACTTCTGGCATAGCATCATTATCAATATACGAAACAGGTCCATTTAGTTTGGGTTTGGTATCTTCTTGCTCTTGCTTTGCTTCCTGTAATTTTCCATTTTGCATTTCTTGCAAATCTTCTTCCAGAATATTCTGCATTTTATGTACCTCAGTAGCAGGAAAATGCACTTCTTCTTTATCAGTTACTGAAATCTTACAATTCATTGCTACTGTAGTCAATGTCTTAAATTCAGTTTGGTCTTTTTTTACTCCTTCCTTGGTCTGTGGGTGGTATTCTGCCTCTTCCTCACTGTCACTATGACTACCTGAGGGTGAGACACGACTCTCTTTTGCGGCCAACTCAACAAGGGGCACAATTGTGTTGTTTTCAACAGCTCGTTCAAGTTTTACTTTTGAATGGCTGGGTGGTTTCTTTACCTCTTCAATCACTACTGCTTCTTCTACTACAACCTCTGCCTGCTCCTCCATTTCGGATTTCTGTTTCTCATCTGAGGTCTACACAAAGAGAATGAATGGAGAGAAAAAAAAAATGAGGCAAGAAGTATGAAATACAACCATGCAAACTTAAAGGATGATAACTGATGACAAAGCAAATAATATGACCGAGGCTATGCTCTGATGGGTTGCTCCAAGAAAGATCGCCTTGGCATACCTCACATTCCTGCAAAAAAAAAGCTTTACTTTCTGAAAATACATTGGAGGTCAATAAGCAGCCACTCCTTAGCATTTTATCAATGATGGCAAATTAAATTGCTGCACCAAATCATTGCCTCACCACACAGTACATAATTATGACCATGGAGAGCAAAAGAATTAAAAATGGATTAAAACTAAGAACATAAAAATAATGACCATGTCAAAACAAAACAAATCAAGGTAGCATGCGACATACTGTGACTTGCAATTACTGATCATAAATTCCATTTTAAAAGCACCTCTGACAACTGCTTGGAGTTTATAAGAGAAACCGATTCAGCAGCAATTTTCTCTTTCAACTCAGCATCCTCTGATGCCTGAGAAATAGCAGATGAGAAGCAGGCCACCAAGCCTGTGGAGAAGCTTTCTTTACTAAGTAAAAGCGATGTTATCTCCTCTTCTAAGCTCTATGCAGTTAGAAAATTGAGAATAAAAAATTAAGACAAGTCTCAGAGAAGAAAACAAGTATCAGAAGTTATAGTAGAGATCATATTCCTTTACCTGCAAGAAGTAGATGTTTTGTAGCAAAAGTAACATTATTCCTTAATATCTACTGGGTAAAGCACGAAACATCTGCAGACTCCGTCGATGAAGTAAAAACAATGCTGGAGAGTCTCAGCAGGTCAAACAGTGTATTTTATATGGCACAAAGATAAAGCTTTATAACCAACATTTCAGGAAGGAATGGAAAGAATTTAGGCAGACACTGAATAAAATGGTGGTGTTGGGGGGGGTAAAAGGAACACAGTCCCAAAGGCAGGAAGTAATAGGTGGATAAGGGAGGGAGGGCACACCAGCAAGCAGGGGAGGAGGGATGGCCCTGTGAGTGGAGAGGGAAGGGGATGAGGAAATGCTAGCAGAAAATGGAGAAGTCAATGTTAATGCCATCCAGTTGGAGTGTACCCAGATGGAAAATTAAGTGTTGCTCCTCCAATTTACAGGTGCTCTTGGTGGGACAGTACACGAGGCCGTGGACAGACACAAGGAGAGGAATTGAAGTGGTTGGCCACTGGGAGATCCAGTGTTACTTCACCTGAAAGGACTGTTTGGGACCCTGAATGGTGGTGAGGGTGGAGGTGTGTATGCAGGTGCGGCACTTCCTGTGGTCGCAGAGGAAGATGCCAAGGGGGCAATAGGTGGGAATGTTTGAGTGGATGAGGGAGTCACGGAGGGAGCGGTCCCTACGGAAGGTGGAGAGGGAAAGATGTGTCTGGTGGTGGGATCGTGTTGTAGGTGTCGGAAATTAAGGAGGATGTGTTTGATGTGGAGGCTAGAAGGTGAGGACAAGTGAAATCCTGTGTTTGTTACATCTGGGGGCAGAGGGACGTGAAATGGAGGAGATGCAGGTAAGGACCAAGCTGATGGTGTTGGAGGAGAAGCCACATTTGTGGCAGAAGGAGGACATTTCCAATTATCTGGACTGGAAAACTTCATCTTGGCAACAGATGCTGCAGATACAATGGAGACAGAAATTGGGAGAAAGGAGAAAAAAAAAACCCTTGCAGGGGACTGGATATGAAGAAGCAGTCAAGGTAGTTGAGTGAGTTAGTGGGTTTGTAAAATATGTCAGGAGAAAGCTTGTCTCCTGAGATGGAGACAGAGAGGTCAAGAAAGGGGAGTATTGCCAGAGATGGATCAGGTGAATTTGAGATTGGGGTGGAATTTGGCAGTGAACTGCATGAGGCAGCCCCGAGGCACCTACAGAAAGTTAACTTAAATGATCAGCTTTAAATAATATCCTAGTTTCGAACAATATTTTCAAAAATTGAAACATTAAACCCAAGTACAGAATTATAAAGGTACATTCTCAAACAAGTTATCTTAATTGTTATTTAATGCCACATAACAAAATAACTCAGTTTACTATGCTTTAATTTCAAGCTTTCAGCAGCTGTTGTAAATTATCCATATTCCAAGTATTAAGCATCTGTGAAAAGCTTTACTGTTTCATGAGAAATAAGCAATAAAATAATTTAAATTATAGATGGGGAAAGCATTCAAGATTCTTCACAAGATGCTTCTTTTATTATTCTAGAAAACCTGCTGCTCAGAACAAGTTCTTGTCAAGACAAATAAGTAAGCTATAACTATATCTGTAATGCTTCCAAAGCAACAAACTTTTATAATAATAAAGCATTGCACAGCAGTTGACAGCTATTAGGAGCAAAAGAATACAGGGATGAGCAAGTAGCAGGAACTGGAGGTATACAGAGTATGCAAGGCAACTGAGGTAGGGTTAAGGTAAGCTCATAGAGATATGCAAGATTGCTGGTCATGAAATCTGGAACAAAACCAGTCTGCTTGAGGAATTTAGAGGATCAAGCAGTAGTGAGAGTTACATCAATTATATTTTACACCACAGAAGTTAAATAGATTGAAATCAGGCTTATCAGGCTAGTGTTTTACATGTGGCCAGGAGACAGGTATTTTTTTTATTTACATTCGACTTGGTCCTGCCCAAAAGTTAGACCCTTTTGGATAAATTTGGCAATTTAAAAAAAAAGAACAGGTTACAGGAATTAAATTCTGACAAAACCCAATGTTATTTTTATGAGGCAATATAGAAGGGATAAGACCACATATCTATATATCAAAAAGAATTTGTAAATATTTCTTTGGCAGTAGCAAGAAAAGATATAGCAGTAACATGGAAATCAGATACCCACCTGGGTATGGAGCGATGGAACACAGAAATGCATAACTACATTCTTCTTGAGAAGATTACTTACAAACTGAGAAATAAATATGATGTAATTTTGAAAATTTGGCACCTGTATTTACACATTGCGGGAATAAATTTATAAATATTTTCCCTAAACTTTGAATATCATTAACCTCCTTGGAAGTATTAAAAAATACAAATGGTCAGAACCACGTGGTGAAGGGTGTCCTCTGGCAACTGGGTTTCTATTCTTGTTTTTCCTTCTCTTTCTTTTTCTTTGCTTTTTATTTCGTTCTTTTTCTTTTCTTGGGGTTTTGTTTAGGGGAACAGGGTTGGGGTTTTATACCATCATGTAAAATAGATTTGATACTAATATTTGATTCCTGTATTTTACATTTGGCTATTGAAAAAATAAAATTTAAAAAAAAAAGCAATTGTGGGAGGGAAAAATGGCCAATGTTTTGGGTCAGAACTCAAGACACAAAACGTTGATCATTCTTTTTCCCTCACACAGATGCTGCTTGACCCACTCATTTCTTCCATAAGATCGTTTTAAACTCAAGAGTTTTTAATCAAATGGGCTGGTCAAAAAATACTGTTGGTGCATTATTTAACAGCTCAAAGAACTAAGTTCCATTCCAAATTCATAAAGTGGAACAAGAGGCTGGTCAAGCACTGAAATAAGATATTTGAAGGAAACAAAGTTTAGGAGAATTTCAGATGAGGTGAAGGACACGATCAAGAGGTATCAAGAAGATGGAAATAAATCTCAAGTCATGGTAGAAATTTTGTTGTCCAAACATTAGTTCATGGTCAAAAACTACATCAAAGTTGCAGACAAGTAGTTTCAGTTATTAGGAAGGATGAAGTGGGCAGTCAAACAAAATAAATTGTGGAACAAAGATGGAGACAATAGACTAAGATATAACCAAGACCCTGTGTAATTGCATCAAAACATTCCTATTTTTAAACACCAACCTCTATACTCTGAAGCCCAAAACATCATTTGCTTTCTTGAATACTTATTGGATCTGCCTATTAGCTTTTTGACCGACATAAATCAGGGCAGTTAAGCAAAACAATTTACATTAAAGCCAGATAAATCTAGCTTGTACCAGCATGGAATAAATAAATCTATTTATTTCTTGGCAGAAGAATAATACTGGATTTAACTGACAAATGAGAACCTACACGCAATCTGATGAATGCATCAAGCTCGGCCTGTCTCTGGCAACAGGGGATATGGGAATTCTGTAAGATGAAAGAGTGAAATTTAAGATTCTTAAGGACTTTTAAGTATCTGTACAAAAATAGAAACTTGATGTTTTTCACTAATTAAATATTAAAACCCAACTGCAAACCAGAATTGACAATTTATCCCTCTATTGGCATTCAATAAGATCATGACTGATCTTTTGCCTCATCCATTTACTAACTCCACTCAATTCCCATAACATTCAGAAATAAAAATATGCTATCTTGAATATACTCAGCAACTGAGACTCCAGAGGCTTCTAGGTTAAAGAATGCCAAAGATGCACTGCCACCTGCGTGAATAACTTCTCAATTTAAATACAGTACAACTCTGATTATCACAAATCCTCATTTATCAGATATTTTATTGGACCCAGAAGTGGCACTTGTTTGCTTCTGAAAAATTTTGGATAAGTGAAGATATCTGAAGCAATCAAAAATCAATCAGAAATCTTCATTACCCAAAATTTTTTTCGGAGCAGAACTGATCTCCAATTGAAAAAAAACATCACTTGACATGAAATTAGAACAATGATTGTCCTCGTTTCATTTCTTCTTTACCTACACCTATTGATTTTTCTCTCCTATTCTCCCTCTCAAATTGCATGCCACTGTCTCCCAGCTGCAAGTGGTCAGAAGAATCCCTTGTCATGGCATCAGAGGAGAGTGCTCTCCTGGGCAGGAGCAAGACAAGCATTCGCATTTCCCTGGCAGAGCAGTCCCAGCTGCATGGGGGGGGGGGGGGTTATGGGTAACAAAGACAGCCATTGATCCTGCACTGAGCTGCCGCCACCCTGAGCAGCGCCGACGTGGCCCGATGAGTTGCTGGTGTGGCAGACACAAAGTCAGAACAGCCCCTGCTGGAACGAGCCCCTGAGGAGACAGGAGCATGCTGACTTACAAGTGAATGTTCCACCGGCCTGGGAAGCCTCTTCGGGGATCGGTGGCAGCAGAGCAGATGTATCGGGAATCGGCAGCAGTGGTTGGGAGGTCTCGGAGATTGGCGGCCTTCCCTTGTTGTTTGTTGCTGTTTAAACATTTATACATGATTTGCTGTTGCTACTGGGAAGTTTTAAAATGACCAGTTCTCCAAAAAAAAAGTGTTTATCCGACATAGGCCAGGTCCTGACAATTTTAAATAAGCGGAGTTGTACTGCTTATTTTCCAACAAAGTGGATGAGCTCACATTTTTCCACATTACATTCAATTTTCCAAATCTTCACCTATTCACTTGACCTGTCATTATCTCTTTGAAGCTTCTCAGCATACTCCTCGCAATTTACATTGCTATCATTGCTTCACAAGCAAGTTTGGATGGAATACCCATTGTCCCCTCATCCAGAGCATCAATATCTGTAGTATCTCACTCCCTATAGCCTTCCAACCTGAAATTCGTCAGGTTTATTCTAACCTGAAATTCGTCAGGCTTTCTCCTACACTGTTTACGAGAACTATAAAACAATACAGAACAGAAAACAGGCCTTTCTTGTCAGTGCCAAAATATTATTCAGCCTAGTCCCACGGACCTGCACCCAGTCCAGAGCCCTCCATACCCTTTCTATCCATGGACCTGTCCAAATTTTTCTTAAATGTTAAAATTGAGCCCACATTCACTTCAGATGGCTGCTCATTCCATACTCCCTCTGTGTGGAGGTACCCCCTAAAGTCCTCCCTAATCTTTTTCCCTTTCATCCTTAACCACATCCTCTGGTTTGTATCTCAGTGCAAAAAGCCTAGTTGAATTTACCCCTCATAACTTTGCATACCTCTATGAAATCACCCCCCCCACCCCCATTCTTATACATGCAAGGACACAAAGTCTTAACCTGTTTAATCTTTCCCTGTAACTCTGTTCCTGAAGTCCGGGCAACATCCTAGTGAATCTTCTCTGCTCTGTTTCAATCTCAGGGATGTCTTTTCTATTGTGAGGTAACCAAAATTGCACACAATACTCCAAATTTGGCTTCACTCCTTTTAACCCTCACACTCCATTGTGTCTGAAACAAGCTTCCAGTCCTGCAATCAAGTTTCAATAATGGCCATAATGTAATAATTCCACATCCCAATCCATGCTCTAAGATCTACTGCCTTTCCTACAATGCTCCTTGCATAAAAAAAGATGCACCTGAGAACATTTCCACCATGTACAACCCTTTGATTTCTGACTTCACATGTAGTCTTCACACTGTTTCCCTCCTCCATTCCATTATCTGCTCTGGTTTCCATCCCCCTGCAAATCTAATTTAACCCCCCCCCAGAGGAGCACTAGCAAACCTCCTCACAAAAATAATAGTCCCCTGCAGTTCAGATGCAAACCATCCCGTTGGAACAGGTCCACCTTCCCTGGAAGAGAGCCCAGTGATCCAGAAACCTGAAGCCCTCCGTCCCGCACTGTCTCTTTTGCCACACAATAAGCTGCATTATCATCCTATTTCTAACCTCATGAGCATGAAGGATGGTTAGCAATGCTGAGATCACAACCCTTTAATTTAGCGCCTCACTCCCTGAACTCTCCTTGTAGGATCTCATCACCCTTCCAACCCATTCATTGGTCCCATGGACCATGATATCTGGCTGCTCACCCTCCCTCCTGAGAATGCTGTAAACTTGATCTGAAATATATTGAACCCGGCACCAGGGAGGCACCATACTACCTGGGATTCTCATGTCTCTTACACAAAGTCTCTCATCTGTTTTCCTATGGAATCCCCCACCTCTTATAGCTCACCTCTTTTCAACCCTTCCCTTCTTAGCCACAAAATCAAACTCTGTGCCAGAGACCTGACCACCATGGCTTGTCCCTGGAAGGTTCCTCCCCCTTCTCCTCCTCTCTCCTAAATTTCCTTCCCTTCACTTTGTACATACATCCTCTGGTGTTTGCTATTCCTGCCCTGAGAAAAAGGCACAGGCTGTCAACACTATCTTTGCCTCTCAATCTTGTACACCTCTATTAAGTCTCCTCTCATCCTTCCCCAATCGAAAAAGAAAAGTCCCAGCTCTGCTAGCCTTGCCTCAGAAAACTGATTTTCTATTCCAGGTAACATCCTAGTAAATCTCCTCTGCACCCTCACCATGGCTTCCACATGCTTTCTACAATGAGGTGACCAGAACTGAACATGATACTCCAAGTGTGGTCTCCCCTCAGCCTCTGTTCACCAAAGCCTCAAAATCCCACTCCTACACTGAAGCACCTAGAAACTGGTCGCTCCCTTCCATCTCTGCTTTACTATCCATTATCCATTTCACATCGGTACACTGTCCCCAATCCTATGTAATCATATAGTAATAAATACTAACCCATACAGGGTATGATACAGGGCTTTCTGAAAGTCAACATTCACCAAACACACTTGATTCCTCTTTAGGTTGTTGCATAAGTAGATAGGATAGTTAAGATGGCCTATGGATTCATTAGTCAGGAAAATTAAGTCAAGAGACAGGAGGCCATGTTGCAACTCCACAAATCTCTGTTTGACACCACACTTAGAGCATTGTGTTCTGGTCACCTCATTATAGAAAGAATGTATAAGCTATGGAGAGAATGCAGAGGAGATTTACCAGGATAATGCCTGGAGTGGACAACAAATCTTATGAGGCAAAGTTAGCAGAGCTGGGTCTTTTATATTTGGAGCCAAGAAGAATGAGAAGCGACTTAACAGAGGTCTACAAGATTCTGAGAGGTAGAGATAAGGTGGACAGCCAGCACCTTTTTCCCCAGAGCAGGAATAACAAGCACCAGAGGATATATACAAAGTGAAGGGAAGAAAGTTTAGAGGAGACATTGGGGGAAGTTATTTTTTTTAATAAACAAGAGTTGTGGGGACCTGGTGGTGGACGCTGAAATATTAAGGGAATTTAAGAGACTCTTAAATAGGCACATGGACAAAATAAAAATTGAGGGTTACAGGGTAGGAAGAGTTTAGAATTTTTTAAAATAAGAATATATAGGGCCATTGAGGGCCAAAAGGGCTGCATCGTGCTGTATTGTTTATGTGCAAGTGACAACTTCAAAAAGACCAGATTTGTCAAATATTTCCTTTTCATAAATCCATACTGACTTCACAATTAATATTTTCTTAATGTCCTGCTAACAATGGTTTCAAACATCCCCCATTTCAGTTGCTTGATGTGAAGTGGCGTTTTCCCTATTTGCTCTCAACTGCCTTCCTTCCTTATACAATGGGGTTAAATTTTCTCTTCCAATCTGCTGAATAGTTTTAGAATCTTTTTTTTGAAGACTACAGCTAATGTTTCTATTATCTCTTTTATAATCTTGAGATGCAGATTATCATCTGTACATTTCAAATCAGTACAGACCCTTCAGCCCATGTTTTGACCCATATAAATCTACTCCATAACAGTCTTATCCTTACCAACCACACACCCACCCATAACACCTGCTTTTTTTTTATTCTTACATCCATGTGTCTATCTAAGAGTTTTTTAAATTTCACCATTATACCAGCCTCTACCACCTCAGCAATGCATCCACCACTCTCTATGGTTTCTGTCCACTTCAAGTGTTGTGCATTTTCAGCCCACGATCCATGCCACCCAATTTACACTACACCCATTAACCTACACCCCCAGTACATTTTGAACAGTGGGAAGAAACTGGAGCCCCCAGAGAAATCCCTCGCAGACACAGGGAGAATGTACAAACTCTTTATTGACCGTGCGGGACTCAAACCCCAGTCCGGATCGTTGGCGCTGTAAATGGGTTGCAGTAACTGCTATGCCAACCTTGTCACCATTTCTTCAATGTTACTTTTATAACTAATACTCATTTATTTCAGCTCCTTGTTCTCTTTAGACTTGTTACTCCTCACTATTTCCAGGAAGCTTTATTTTTCTCCATCCAACAATAGACAAAATGTGTTTAACTTCTGACATTTCCCTCTTCCCTAGTACAATTCTTTAAACCTGTAAGGTAACCACGTTAACTTGTGCTTTTTTTTTGCACAAGTATAGATATTTTAAAAATAATCTGATATTTTACTTCAGATCACTCACATGTTCTTCCTTTATTCTGGTATCATGTTTCAGAATTCTGAACGTTACTCAATACTCAGTATTACTGTTCTTTTGGGCACCAGTACATGTATTTTCCTTTGATTCAATACTTTATTACAGGTATATCTTTCCGCTTTGGGCATAGCTTGACCAAGCAGGTTGTTTGTATCTTATAAAATGGATATGTATTTGTCATCCCTTTTAAAGTAGAAAACTTAAGCAAATTTATACCCAATACTTTATAGCTTGCTTTGTTTAGATCTAAAACCCTGGATAGTTATGGACTCTGAAGCAAATTATTTATAATCTCAAAATAAAATCCCATTTTGATATCCCTTGTGATCCTTTACAAGATTATTACTGTACACGTTCTCATGGCATAGCCTTGAATCTAAAACTATTCTTTTCACAAGTTGGCTCTTTCACACAATGATCTGGAAAATCACCTTGCATTTGGTCCTCCCAATTTGGAGATAAAATCTTCCATGATAATTGGATTAGGCCCGCCAAAGAACTACTTCTAATTTTCCTGCCCCTGGATGTTGCTTGGATCTGCCTAAACTGATTCTTCATCCTAGTCTTCTCTGTTTATCTCATTCTTTTAAATCTGAGCTCTCTTCTAAAAGAGAAATATCCTAGAAATATTTAATTCCCAATTTTGATCATTTTGTAACTGAATAGCCATAACTGCTGTTAGATTGTGATATTTATTTCTAAGTTATTAGTAATTCTGCTTTCTTATTATTAATACAAAACATTGAAAAATAATTAGATGAATGAGAAATGATTGGTAAATAAGCTGTATTATCAGTTAGTTAATGGACCCAAGTACAGACAATGATACAAGTATTAAAAATAATTTATTAGATTACTCTATTATGGATGAAGAATTACAAGCAAGTGTAAACATTCTTAATTTAGGATCAAGCCCAAATTATATCCTGAAATTCTTCTTCCGACACATACCCCTTCTGTTTGCAGTGACAAGGGTTTAATCAACCGATTTTTCCATTCATTTGGACGTGGTTCTGGTGTGGATTCCATGAAATTACGTTTTAGCTCACTAATGCTAGCTTGATGTTTCAATAGATCCTCCTGGGTGTTATCAAGGTCCTAATTTCCGCAAACGTACACAATAAAATGAGTCACAAAAGATCAAAACTAAATTAGTACATACAAATACATAAGGCACAGGAATACCAAGACTCACTGAAAAAAAGGATACTTAATACCAGGCAGCCAGCAAATTTTTTGTGAGTGGTAATTAAACTGTTAGAATTATTTGACTAAAATTAACACCAAACTGGAGGTGCTTTCTCACACTAGACATCAATAATTAGATGTGAGTCTTCGAATTTTTAGTAACAACTTAACTCTGAAATGGACATCATTTCAGATAAATCTGTGTTCTTAGAAAAACATTCACATGTCTAGTAGACATTGTGCTTGCTATAAACTTTAGTAATGTTTGCTTTCTTTGGAAAAAAAATGCTCTAAGTAACCATTTTTAAATTTAAAGATATTCAGTGAGACAAGGTGTATGAAATAGTACATTCAGTATGAAACTTGGACTGGTTAATTTAGTAGATATTATACATGTTATGTAAAACTGCAACATTTTACCAGATGATGCAAGAACAATCAATTAGTCTGATAACTCTTATACAGTATTCCTGGTTAGTAAATGTGCTGATTCATCCAAATATAACTGCAGTAAAATACTTCTGTTTCTTTCTCTCTCCACTGCATGCTAAAATACTAAACTAGTGCCAGCACAGCAGTCTAGAAATGTGACTTTAGGAGGTGTAGCACGCATTTCCATTCTCATGCATTGCATGCAAAATTCAATGTGACAGCCTGCTAGTGAAACGACATCCAGCGCAATGCATCAGTTTGTCCAAATTATTTTATACCAACCTCCAACATTAAATTGCTATGTCTGATATAAATATTTTGTTCTTCTATGCTCAATGATTTATTCTGTGAAATTGAAAGAAATATCCAACATAAAATCAAAATTAAAAGTACATGCAGGCATTAAAACAGGGAAAATTAAGACATCCTAGAATCAAAAACTACACCATATCTCACACGGCACTCTTGAAACATTCAAAGGCAATATCTTGGAAAAAGAAATGAAAGAACATGAAGTTGTTTTAACCTTTCGTTCTTGTCGTGGTGTTTGGTTCTGTTCTGTCTGTATGCATTCAGCAAGTTACAAAAATAAATTATTCTTTAGATATTCATAAAGAAACAATTACATTAAAAGATATTTTAAACATAGTTCACTTATTTCACTTGCCTCTACTGTTCTACCCTTTACCCAAACTTCCATGACATGTACAATCATTAAGGTGGAATGCTTTAAACATTTTTCTGATGCAATTTTAATTGTTTCACATATAAAAGATAGCATTTTAGAGAACTGGCAGATTATAAATAATTTTAGATTAGGTCCCAAAAATAATCGCAATAATTGATAATCAAAGGGTTTTGGGGAAGAGGGAATTTAAAGTAAATGCTTGACCAACTAATGACACCAAAGTTGATGGCCTGCATAGGAGAGTCTTAAAGAAAGTGACTGCAGAAATGGAGATGAGTGGATTGTACTGTCCCAAAATTCCCTGGGTTCTGCAGAAGTTCCAGAGGATTAGAAACCTGCACATGTATAACATTTGAAGACAAAGCAGGAAATTATAACTCAGTTGGCCTGAAACCCATCATTAGGAAAATGCTGGAATCCATTCTTGAGGTATTGATTGTAAGACATACAAAAAAAATCAGACATTTTTTTATGAAAGGTAAATCATGTTTGTCAAATTGGAGTTCTTTAAGATGCAAAATAAAGAATGGTGAAAGGGAACTGATATTTACAATATTTTTGGATTCTCAGAAGGATTCAGAAAGGTGACACATTAACGTACTGCACAAGAGTAGAGGAGTAGGGTAGAGGATAAAATATTGGCACGGATAGAGCTAACTATCAAAAACAATGATAAATAGTTCATGTTTAGATTAGCAGTAGTAGCTAAGCACATGGATCCTTCACAGGGGTCAATGCTTGAACATTGATTGTTTATGTTGTATATTGGTGGTATGACTGAAAGGATTAAGTGCATCATACCCAAATTTACTCACAATATAAAGATAAGTAGGGTATCAAGTTACAAGGTCACAAAGATTCTGCAAAGGAACATTGATAAAGAATACAAAAGGGTGTCAGATAAAGAGTTCAAAAATTTGAAGTCCTCCTCTTTGGAAGGGAAAATAGCAAATTATTTACATGGATCAAGATTACTCAGTATTGTGGTATGAAAGGATTTGAACATATAAGTGGATCAAGTAATAGGAAAGGCAAACAGAACACTGAGCTTCATTACAACAAGGGGTTTAGAACATGAAAGAAGGGAAGTTTCAATAGATCTGGTGACACCATTATTGGAGGTTCTGCAGAGAAGATTCAATAGGTTGAATGGTTGATTTCATAAGTTAAGCCTACGCTTAGTGAAATTGAGAAGTTCAAGGAGAGATCTTATGCAAGCTTCTCAAGAGACAGACAAGAAGGAGCCATCTCAAACTTGAGGCATAATTTGAGAATGAGAGGTCTTCTACCTCAATGTTATGAGAAAGAATTTCTTTTCTCACACAATTGCAAGTATTTAGAACTTTCACCCCAGAAAACTGTGGAGGCAAAGTAAAAAACACAATACTGGAAAAACTCAGCAGGTTAAACAGTGTCCTTTGTATAGCAAAGATAAAAACACAACCGACGTTTTGGGCTTGAGCCCTTCATCAAGGTGTGGAAAACTGTCCCCATCTGTGGAGCCAATGTCACTGAACATCTTCAGAGCATAGGTCATGGACCTGCAAACATCAGAGTTAAAAAGTTTGGAGAGTGTAGAAAATTAGTGTCAAAGTTAAGATTGGATTTCACTTACTTCACTTTGACCAAATAAAAGCTTAGGATTTACAGAAATATGCGAACATTAGGAAATTTACATAATGTGAAAATTCAGGGCCAGCGGGACTATTTTGAAGCCAATTATTTGGAAATGACGCTTTGTATAGAAACACATATGCAACATTGACACTGTCAAGGACTAGATTAGTCCCAAATAATCTTATTGTCGCCAACCTGGGATGTTGCAGTGTTCCAAATGAACTCCCAAAAATGGCTAATGAAGTGCAGAAAATTAAGGGGAGGGGGGAGATATGAAAATAGAAAGTGACAAATAAAAACTGCATAGTTACTGAAACAGTATCACCAACTTTATAACATACATGTCAGTTCTACAAAATACAGACAAGTGGAATGGATTTTGCATCAAATGCTCTTTGTTTTAAAATAAAGCAAAAATATAAAACAACAGTCACACGAGTTTAGTAAAACAGATGGATTTTTTTCTGATCATATAATTTCCACAAGGTGCGAAGGTTCCCCTCTCCCAAGTTTATTGAAAACTGTCTATATACAAGAACTACAAAATTAGAAGAGAAATTTGTAGTCATGTGAATAACAAATATAGGTAGACATTTCAGACCCAAGATTTGACACTGGTTAAAATGGTAATAACCACATGCTCCAAAGTAAAACGATTGAAAGAAAACTTAACATTAAAAACTTGTTAAATGCCACACTTTAAGTGGTAAAATTACACACCTCCTCTTCCTGTGCTCTCTCACTCTGGTCATTGTCATAAGAGGCATATAATGAAGTCGCTTTAGGCTCCAGGTAACAGAGAGACATAGCAAGGGGAAGGCAAAGGGCAAGTGAAAAAGGGACAGACTGAGATGCAGACAAAAGCAGCACAAAGATAAGGATGATGGAAGGAATGAAGGATGGAGATCTAATGGGAATATACTTTTGAACATTTAGTGGAATCAAAGCAACACAATTGTCAGGAAGGCTGGGAAAGCTGATATATCCATCCTCATCAAGCAATGAAGGAAATTTGGGAGGAAGGCATTTATATAGATTTAGAAATGCAAAACCCAATGTCTTTCTTGCAGAACTGGATTCAATTTTTGTTTCCTTCTGATCCTGCACTGCAAGATTAGAACACTGAGGTGGAGTGGGAGATACAGGAGCAGGATAATGAGTGGTTAATCCTTGCTCATTCTTTGGATGAGCTGTGCATAAACTGTTAGTGAAAGAAATAGACAGAGCAGTCTCCTCATGGTCTAATTCACCAGCTGAAAATGCACCATCTTCTGAAATATCAGAGAAAAAATCTGTCTCAGGAATCGGAAACAGATTAGGAGAGAGGGAATAGTTAGAATATGTAGGAAATAGTGAACAAATATCATAGAACTAAATTAAACCCATAAAGTGCACAAATGTTCATGTTCCAGAAGGAAGAGGGCAAAGGAAACAAAAAAAGAGAAATATTAGTCACAAAGACATACAGAAAGTGTTGTACATTTCAATGAAAGGAGTCCAATGATATTAGCCTTTACAAGATGAGTAGGGTCAACAACACAGGAAAAACAAAACAGCCGATTTGCAATTATTTTCATGAAATTATAGCATGGTTACTCATCTCTCCTGTTAATCGACTCAACTTGAAATTCAAAACAAAAAATGAGTTTGTGCATAATAAACTGACTTTTTAAAGCATATTTTTAAAATTTATGGTCTTTTTACATTACTGTACCATATTAACGTTACCTATTTTTACAACAAAAATTTCACTTGAAAATAACAGAACAAATCAACTATAGGTAATGTATGCTGCCTACATCCAGAATCGATCAAGTGTAACAACCATTAAAAGACCAGAATCAAATTATTGGACATGTTGAAGTACACACCTGATTGTTCTTCTATAAATTTAAATGGATCAAAACTGTGCAAGTTAATGAAAGATGTGTTCTGCCAACTATATTTTCCAATATTTGGGAAACTCAGCCCATCTGTGTATCTGGACAATGAACTAAACACATCCTTTTATTTTCAATATTTACACTCAGATCATTTTTATTGCATGACTAGCTAAACATCCAGGAGATAGACTTGTGCGCACAGCTGAAATTATTATCTGAATAATTTTAATAGATCTGAAAGCATTAATATTTTATTTACCAATTATTTGCTTGCAGACTATTTATTCATTACTTTATAACTTCTTGTGATCTATTCCAGCTTAACCAGCAAACCTATTCGAAATACTGCAATTTTCTTATTTTTGAATAACTATTGTTAGTACAGAAGACAACGTATACTTTCCTTACATACATAGAATGGGGAAAGGCAAACAACTCATTTTTTGGGTGAAAAACTTCACTTCTCTATTTCTTTCTCTACGAGGGCCAGATATTAGTACAATTCGTTTTCTATTTTTTCCCCCCATGAAATTCATGACAAAAATATTACTTGCCAATGAGATAAAAATTAATTGGAAGCTAAGAGGGAACAGGCATCTTAGAGTATATGTCTTATGAGATTTTCAATTACAATGTCCCATCTATTAAAAAACTATTAATCAAAATAATGTACCTTTGCTTCCTCAGGAAGCTCCAGTTGTGAGGCTTTCAAGGAAGTGGTTATATCTTTTACAGCCAACCCTTCATCTGCTTCTGTTATAACACCAGCTGCTGATGCAGTGGTCTCTGATGTCGAACCTAGATAGGATGGTTCCTGCTGCAGACCCACTTCATTAATGCCACCTACTGGTGCTGTCAGAAAAAAAAATTGGTTGTTGGCTCATAATAGTCATAAATGCTTAAGACACTTCAAATACAACGGCTTGATGAAAATATGTTATTCCTGGTCCAAAGTAAAACATCAGTTTTCAGAAACAAAATATTTACAAGTATTAGAATTAATGTTTGAGGTACAGGTGCTGATGTTGTGCCTGGAAAGGCTGAGGTGTGACAAGATAAAATCTTTCTTTCCTCTGTAGTCTGAGATGACTACAAACCAAAGAGCTGATTGTAAACTTTAGGAAGAGAAAACCAGAGGTGTACATTCAAGTGATCATTGGGGATCAGAGGTAGAGAGGGTGAGCAAATTTAAGATCTTGAAAGTTACCATCTTGGAGGACCTTTCCTGGACCCAATACAAGAATGTCATTGTGAAGAAAGCATGTCAGCGCCTCAATTTCCTCAGAAGTTTCCAGAGGATTGATACAACATTGGAAATCTTGGCAAACTTCTAAAGTTGTGTATTTGAAAGTCTGCAAAAGGTAGTGGACACAGCCCAGTTTATCACAATCAAAATGCTCCCCACGACTGAGAAAATCTGCATGGAATGCTGCTGTTGGAGAGCAGCAGTAAGCTTCAAGGATCCATAACATCCAGGACATGCTCTGTTCTCATTGCTGTCATCAGGAAAAAGGTATCGGTGCCACAAGACTCGTATCACCAGGTTCAGGAACAGTTGCTACCCCTCCACCATCTGACTCTTAAACAACAGACTCAAAGCTTCATTAAAGGACTCTAAATTTACACATTATTTATTACAGAATATTTTTGCTGTATTGGTTTGTTTACATTTCTTTCTTGGTTTACATATCTCTTTTTTGCATTTTTTTTTGAGTAGTTTACAGTTACCAATAAGTATAAATTCTGCCTGGTCTGCAAAAAAATGAATCTCAGGGTTATATGTGATATCATGTTTGTACTCTGACAATAAATTTGAACTTTGGAAATGTCAGTTAGTTCTATGGTCCTCTTGCAGGATGTGGTATACCAAAGAAACTGTGTTGAGTGACGGGAATTGCTATTAGACTCACTATGGTGCATCCATGATGCAGACCACCATAGGCAGGAGATTTAGTGAGGTGATCCCACTTAAGATGCATGCAGCAAATAGTTGAGTCATCACTGAGAAAGGAAGGGGGGGGTGCGGAAGGCTGAGAGTGCAGTTCCTTCACTAACAAGTACAGTATAACTCATTTATCTGAAATTATTTCAAAGTCAAACAGACCTCACATGTTGAAAAACATTCACCCACCAGGAAATTAGGACAATTGTCCTTGTTTCAAGTAACTCCCTTCCCTCTCTTTCCATTTCTTCTTTACCTTCCCTTATTGACTTTTCTCTCCAATTTTCCCTCTCAACTGAGTGCTGCTGTCTCCCAGCTGCAAGCAGTCGGAAAAATCCCTTGTTCCGGCATCATCAAGGAGAGCAGCTTCCTGGGGAGGGGCAGGACCTCTGGCTCAGTGGCATTCCCTCCCCACTTCGGCAACCATAGCTCCCCGACACTGACTCCAAAAACTCCCCTCAGACTACTATTTCACATGCACACTGTGCCTCTCTGTGTGTCAGACCTAGCAGGGGAGGATTTGGAGCAAGGAGTCAGGCGTTGGGAGATCCAGTGACTGGAGAGATGGGAGCCCACCAACTCGCCAGTGGGTGTTCCACTGGCCGGGGAAGCCTCCCCAGGAATCAACAGCAGCGGTGGGGACGTGACAGGGATCAATGGCAGTTGGGAAGTCTTGATGATCAGCAGCAGCCAGCAATTTTTTGATGAGAATTAAACATTATTTTAATGCTTAAAAAGCTTACCGTTGTTGTTTGTTGTTATTTAAACATTGGTACAAGTGATTTGCTGTTGCTACTGGGCTGTTTTTTTTTAAATTAGACCAGTTCTCCAAAATAAATTTATCCAACATAGACCGGTCCCGACCTTTTTGAATAATCGGGGTTGTACTCTATATTGTTTTGGATACTGCAACTGGATCCTTGATTTCCTCAGACACCATAGTCAGTACGAATTGCAAACAATGTCTTCTCCTCACTGATTATGAAGAACGCGTTTAGCCCACTGCTCTCCTCACTATACATCCATGTCTGTGTGATTGGGCACAATTACCCATGCTATCTACAAATTTGCCAATGACACCACGGATGTCGACAGAATCACAACCGCAATGAGAAGGCATACAGGGAGATAGATCACCTCATTGAGTAATGTCACACCAACATCCTTGCACTCAACGTTAGCAAAACCAAAGAGATGATTGTGGACTCAGGAGGAAGTCAGAACACAATACACTCCTCATGAGGGCTCAAAAGTGAAGAGGGTCAAGAACTTCAAAATTCCTGGGTATCAACATCTCTGAGGAGGTGTCCTGGAGCCTCCACGTTGGTGCAATCAGAAAGAAAGCTTGCCACCGGCTATACTTTGAAGTGTTTGAGAAGATTCTGTTTGTCACTGAAGACTCTCAAAAACCTCTCCAGGTGTGGAGAATATTCTGGCTGGTTGCACTACTGTCTAGTACGGAGGTGCTAATGCATAGGAAAAAACTCCAGAGGGTTGTTAATTCAGCCTGCAACATTATGAGCACCAGACTTCACTCCATCGTGGACATCTACAAGAGGGGTGTCTTAAGAAAGCAGCCTCTATCCTCAAGGACCCCACCACCCAGGCCATGCCCTCTTCATTCTGCTACCATCAGGAAAAAGGAACAGGAGCCTACAGGTGATCATTCAGCAGCACAAGGACAGCTTCTTCCCCTCTGCTATCTGATTCCTGAATAATCAATGAACCAAAGACACTGCCTTACTTTGACTTATCATACACTATTTTTTTGTAAGGTGGTTTATATGTATGCAACTTGAAGCTAAATCTTGAGGTTAGATTCTGTTGGTGTTGTTTTAGGCTTGAAAGTTTTGACCATTTACAACTAAAAACTTCTGGGAAAACAATTCTCTGAGCTCTCTTATATCTGAAAATTACTTAACAGAAAATACTTCATTTTCCACCTACCTCCGTCAAGACTTTTGGACATTCGCTTACTCGAAGTGCGCTCAAAATATGGTGCAGGTCTGTCGATAAGGATGCTTGCCTCCCGTGATTGAGCCTGGGTGCGTCCACTATAGCGGAACTTGGAGCCCAAAGTCAGGAACTTACTTTTTGGCATTTGTTCAGGAGACAACAACCTTTAAATGATGATTATAAAAATTCAATACTGAAACTATGTACATCCATTTAAACAGATATGTGCTGTTTAATGCCCACAATATGTTTTGTGAAATTGGGCATTAAGCAATGTGTTTATTGTGCAAATACCATATTGCTGTATATACTTAGCAAATGTATGTGGTATACTGAACTTACACTAAATTAAACTGTTTATTTTTTTCCCCACTGTGACAGAGCATATAGATATGTTTTTGGGAGATAAAATGGGAAAGGTTTATTAGAGTAGGTTACATACAAACACTTTAAAATAGATCTTATTGAAAATACTGGACAGTTGGCCCCATGCTAGACATGTCGGGGCCAACTGTCTTTGCAAGAGCTTTGGAGAATGCCCAAGAGATTTCACTAATGGATTGTTGTTTACAAAAAGGCAACAGATGAAAGAGCTTATCGGAGCTGCCATCTGTCTGGAAGAGAACTTGCTGTTCTAAGAGGGTCATGTGGTTTTGCAAAGAGGGTGGGAGAGAGAGAGAGAGAGAGAGCGCGAGAGTGAGAGATCACTTCTACAGTGTTACAGTCAGCAACAGCAGCTGGGACTGGAACAAGACAAGCTGGCAAGCTTGTGGACAGCCCCATTTGGAAGATGCCCTGGTCAAAGCCCTTGTGGTTCATGCAAGAGGAGAGTACTGGCTGTCTAATGTTTCACTTGGAATAAGAGAAACAAAAAGGCACCTGAAAGAAAGAGGTGACCTGAAAGAAAGAGGTTATCATCTGGAGAACCCTGATGGGGCAAGTTTCGTCAGTAAGACACTGAAGTGGCTGATTAAAAAGGAAGCAGTTGTGGAGGCCCTGGAACAACAAATATCTCTCTGAAAACTGACAAGAACCTCCTGAGTGGTAACCATTTACCTTTCAAGCACCAAAGCCGTGTGAACTTTATAAATGTTAAATTCTGTGCACCGTTTAAGAATTGCCTGCAATCAGTGAACTTGGAGGAATGAGAAGTAAGATTGGACTGTGAACCAAAGAACTTTTCTGAACTTACACACACACACACATTACATACACGTGCGCTTAGAATTAGAAGGGGGTTAAGTTAGGTTAAGTAAGTCAATAGCAATAAGTTAAAGTTTGATTCTATTTTCACGTTTAAAGATAATTTAAAGCAACTTTTGTTTAAGTAACTATTTGTCTTAGTGAATATCTATTGGTGCTGGGTTTTGGGGCTCTCTGGGCTCATAACACCACTTTTTAAACTTCTATGTAAATACTTTATTAGCCTATGTCATACATAATTTAACAAAGAGGATCAGGATCATCCACATCACTGTTCTCAACTTCCTCAGAGTTCCACTGGAAGAGTTTCAGGTTGAATAACCTTCAGTGATGAACTGTCACTCTGTAATGCCTGAAGGACCTGGCTGAAGCTCTTTTTGTGGAGGTGTTGGCTTCTTCAGGAATATGTCAAGTGCTGTTTGCCAAATTTGCTTTTTTTTCCTTCATAAATTCCTTTATATGCAGCAAGCACTGCATGAGTATTCCTCTCTATCAGTGAAAAGCATTCAGTATTTGGGTCCATGTCTTCAGTAAGCGGTTAAGGTCTACAAAGAATTTGGCTAACCCTTCTCCTTCTGCAGTTTCCTTTTCCCTTGCCTCTTCAACTATTCGCTCTTGCTCTAGCAACTCTTCTTTTGTTAGTTCCTCAGGAACCACCTCTAGGAGTCTTCAATGTCCTCATCTATGTCTAGGTTCAAGTTGTTGTTTACCATGTCGACAACAGCTGTTAATCTCATCTTTTTCAAATCCCTTAAAAGTCGCTTACATACCACTTCAGTATTTTTCTTCCATATGCCATTCATGCACTCTGTTCACATCATCTCAGGCCCAAGCAAGGTTCTTTATGCAGTGGAAAATGTACTCCTTCCAGAAATGCATCAGAGTCTTTCCAGTGTCTTCAGTTGCAGCAACAGCCTGAGCAAAGGCCTTGAATGCTGCAATAACCCATTGGTCCATTGGCTGGATTAAAGAGGTGGTGTTTAGTGGGAGGAACACCACTTTGATGTTGGGGTGGAGGTCACCAATGAAAGGGGAATATCTTGGTGCATTGTCTACAATTAGCAAAATCTTGTAAGGTATGCCTTCTTCCAAGCAGTACCTCTCCATTTCACTGGCTTAGCAATCAAGAAGGGCACCTATGTAATTCAAGACTTTTTATTCTTCCTGTAATAAACCAGCAAGGTATGTTTGTTAATGTTCTTGAGGGTTTCTCACTCTGTCAAATAAGAAATGGCTTTAACTTTTAGCCAGCAACATTGCCTCCTAACAACACCATCACCCTGTCTTTAAAAGCCTTAAAGACTGGCATCGACTTAGCCTCCTTGTGGACGAAGGTCCTTTCAGACATTCGCTTGCAGAATAAGGAGGTTTCGTCCATATTAAAAATTTGCTGTGGCAAATAACCTCTCACTACAATTAGTTTATCTAACATTTCAACAAATTGCCTTCATATCAACATTTCCAGACTCACCACTCACTTTCATATTATGCAGTGGAAAAACATTTGAAGTGCCTGAACCACCCAGAGCTAGCACTAAACTCAATATCGCAGTCTGATCCTGCTTTTTCCTTAAGCTTCTGGAACAAGCTTGGTGCTTTAGCAGTGAGCATCAATGTGCTGAGGGGGGTCTCGCTTTGAGTTTGGTCCTCAATGCACGTCATTAGCAATTTCTCCATATTTGATGTAGGTCCCTTTCACATTTTTGTTAGCCTTGTAACTTTCAGTGGAGCTGATCCTTTAACAGCTTGGAAATTATTTTTTGTTTTTGAGGATTGTTGTGATTGGCGAGTGTGACACGCCTGAATTATGAACAATAATATTCACTGTTTTTCCAGCTTTATGCTGTTTAATAACCGTTTGTTTCACTTCCAAATTGATACTTCTCATTTGTTTCTTGGTGCTGCTATCACTAGCTTTGCTGCATTTTGGAGCCACAATTGATAGTATACTTCGAGGTAAAGTACCTAAATACATAAGCCTTTGCATCCAGAAGACATGAGGTCCATGTGATGTGTGTGGGAAGTTGTTGCATACGTCCAGTTAGGTCCCGTTCTCTGATCAGGATTTCTGAACTCTATTATAACCTTAAGGGACCACAGACGAATATGTGGTCGGACGATGCCCAAACAGATGTTAAGCGGCATGTACAGGTTTCTGTATTTCTCAGCAACTTAATAAATAACTATTGCTCTAATTGTAATTTTGAGGATTTTTTTCCCCCAAGTACTGGGACAGGCTGTAGGATTCTTCGAATTATGAATACTGCCACAAACTACCTCCATGTTTCATTCCTGTGAAAGACTTGGAAGTAACACAAAAGTGGGTGATTCCCAGAAGAAAATATAAAATTCTGCAGTTTTTAGACAGGAATGATTTGGCTAGCTTTCTGACTTTAGGGGAGTGGGGTGCATTTGTTCTGTGAAAGGAAGATGTGAACACCAAGCTATTTCAAAAATATTGTGCTTTTTTTTCTAAATGGCATTGAGAGCTGCCTTTGAAGTTCTCTCCCTTAAGGTCTCAGTCTTAGTGACTCAATTATTAGCTGGACTATTCAAATTGAAGCTGGAGGGTTGTTCAAGTGTCTAAAAAAGTATGCAAGATACTGAAAAGTGAAATACTATAGAAGATGTAAGTACTCAGAAGGTCAGTTAGTATCTGGAGAGAGACAGAGAGTTTACATTTCATGAGTAACAAACCAAAACATTCCACAGTTGAGTTCATCTGCCAACTATTTTCAGCATTTTTTGTTTTTCAACATCTGCAGTTTTTTTGAGATTAACATTTCCAAGTTATTATCTTTTTGTTCATCAGCTCCAATGAGAGATCACTGGTCCAAAATGTCAGCTATTTTCCCCCTCATAGATGCTGTGTGAACTGCTGAGTAGTTCCAGTAATTTTTGTCTATATGTTGATGGGCATCAAAAAGAATTCTACTGGAGCAATATGGCATATGCATATTTAAATATTAAAAGACAAAACAATTAATGGTTATTAGTGGTCCTCAGTGGTTTGGATAATAAATATTGCCTTCCCTGCAAAAGTGCATTGTGCTAACAATCTAGGAAATATTAAATGTTGCAAACTGTTATTGAGTTAGGAATTACATTCTTAAAATATTCCTTTGATGACTGAAATTTGATAAAAATGGCTCCTCTTGCTTTCAGACCACTGAGCTCATCCATCACCCACCAGAGTTTACCTGAAAAAAGTGTGGTGCTCCACACAAACTTTCCACAATCTCTTTGCTGCTCTGTGATTAGGCAACTTGAAGCCAATAGTACTTTCAAATTGCTCCATCTGGAAAAAAAAATAAACACAATTACATAATTGTACAACTGTTTAAGCTAAAAAAGAAAAAAATGCTTAGAGATGTTGTTTCTTTGCTCTTGCAACATCCTTTCTTTTACCTAGCCTTCCCTTGGTACCTACTTATAGGATGATCAAAACATGCCAATATTTCTACCCACACCAATTCCTTGGTGTCTTCCATATGAGGGAAGAATTACTTTTCCTTCCCCTAATGTAGTAAGAGAACGACTAAATCAGCACAATACTTAAGTTCACAATATTAGTGTGATCTCTTCTACACTGAGAATATCAAAACAGATCCTGCACAAGTGCCTCTCTGTTGACAGAATCCATTAAGGTAATTAACTTCACTCCATCTGATTCAGTTTGCTATTATGGACAAATTAACTGGAACATTAATCTGCTTCAATCCTTTGCTAACTTGTCTCCAACCTGATCCCAATAATAATTCCACGAGCCCTTACCTTGATGTTAAAGCTAACTACAATATTGGATAAATTCTTACTTCTCCAGGACGAATTTTAATATAGAAATTGCTTCGTTTGTAAGAGATTTTAAGAATCTTTGGCCAGGCAAAGCGGTTAATTCTGAGACGATCCTTGTAGATGAGCAGTCCATTTGCACATACACCCAACATAATATCCACTCCTTCTGAATCCTATGAAAGGCAATAAGAAAACAAAGTTTGTTAAAATATCAACATTGCTTTACGGTTTCTCAAACCTATTAAAAGTTCAAATTCAGATTTATTGTTAGAGTACATATAACCTTGAGATTATTTTGAGGCCAGGCAGAATTTCCACTTATCTGGACTGTACGAAAAACTGTATTCAGATATATACAAAAGAGAAATACAAACAAGAAGGAAAAGTAAACAAACTGCAATACAGTCAAAAAATATTCAAAAGTAAATAGTGCACAAAATAAGAGTCCTTAAATGAGTCTCTGATTGAGTTTGATGTTTTGGAGTCTGGTGGTGGAGGGGTAGCAACTATTCGTGAACCTGGTGGCACAAGTATTGTGGCACCAATACCTCTTTCCTGATGGCAGCAGTGAGAACAGAGCACGTCCTGGGAGATGTGGATCCTTGATAATTGCTGCTACTCTCCGACAGCAGTGTTCCATGTAGATTTTCTTGATGGTGAGGAGAGGTTTGTCTGTGACATGCTGGGGCTATGTTCATTACCTTTTGCAGGGCTTTCCACTGTTATTGGTGCTTCATGCCAGGCCTTGATATAGCCAGTCAATTGCTAAGCAAAAGCCAATTACTGCATACTTGCAAGACAAAAATTTTCAGCAGATAATTTCCATATTATTTAACTAGTAACTCAAAGCACACGAGTACACATTTGCGCAACTAGACTAATCCAAAAATCAACACCGAAGCACAACACACAAACATGTTGTTGGCCTAGCAAATGCTCCAATGTTATTCCTTTTATCTTGCTTGTTACTATGTTTCTTTTCATTCAATTGCCAGTATCTGACCAGCATTTATCATCCATCCTGAAATGCCCTTGAGAAATTGCTGGTGAATCACATTAATAAATCACAGCAAACCTTATGGTGAAAGTACTTCTACAATACTATTGACAGAAGGAGTCACATGGCTTAGACCCAGTAACAACAGTGATATGTTTTCAACTCAGGAATGGTCTGCATCTTGGAGGAGAAACTACAAATGGTAATGTTCCCATGACTGTTGCTCTTAATAAGTGTATAAACGGAGGAGTGCATGCAAGAGAAGTATGCTACAGATGGTGGCTTTGAGAAGAGGGTTTCTTGCCTTTATATTCCATCTTAAGGCAATGACCCCATTTTTAAAAAAAACCAGGGCTTCCAAACTCTCTGTCACCTTCAAACATCTGTACATCAAAAACCACTGTAGTCTGAACACCAGGGCTCCATCCAATCTGAAAACCAAGTTTTCACCAACCATTATCCAAATTTATAATTAATTAAATTAAGTGAACAAGCATGACAATTTTTTCAATGTCTTAAAATCCCTCAGTAAGTTGAACTCTGCGATGCTTTTCAATTCATTTCAACAAATAACAAAATCCCCAGTATCCAACATCTATATTCCAAATGAAAGGAAGAATTTCTTTTGAATTTTCTCTTCAAATTCAGCATACGCTGTTGTGCAATTATTTTATTGTCTGGCATACAATTTTTTTTCTTCAAAGGTAATGCTATACAGTAATGACCATCAAAATGTTTAACAGAATTTGAAACTAAATCCAGAAACTGTTCATCCTCCTTCTTGAAGGTTCTTGATCATCTTTGAGACATTTAGGGAAATAAATTTTAAACTTGTTCCCACAGATCATTAAGTTTGATAACTGAAATTCTGTTGACATCATGTTCAATGACTCCTGATCATTATTCATTTTTCCTCCTAATAGTCCATTAATCATCAACTTTCTCATGGCATAAAGTCCATCATTTTGATTCATTACTTCAAGAGGTTCAAGAGCCTTTGGTACATCTATTAACATCATGATTTTGGCATCAATCTTGGGTAAGCAAACATCTTTTAGATGAGTCCACTGTTTGATATCATCCTGATAGGGAATATTCTCCTTATTCACAAGCATAGTCTTCTGAGTACATACACTTGGAAGATCGCAAAATTCATTACTATTCAATCCAGCAGTCTCTAAACCTGAAACGATATTAGTTTCAATGTTCCTTTCATCATTCATTGTCTTCAACAAGATTTGTGAACTTTTACCATGAAGATTAAGTTTATTCATTAATTCAACAGTACAAAATGATGCAGTTCTTCCTGGATCAAGAAATGCATAGGTCTTCAGTATGAAGCCTCTTCTTTTAGCTTTAACCTGCACAGGAATTATTGAGAGAGCTTTGTCACCAGCCGCAGTAAGACTGTTTGTCTGATTCGAAGCTGAGGCATTCTCTTTGACTGTCTTTAGCCTTGGATTCATATTGTTTGACATCCTTTTCAACTTTACTTTGTTGAGTATGCAGTAACTTGGGATGCTTTAAACTACATATATCACAAGTGAGTCACTTATTACAAGTTTCACTGATGTGTCCTTTATACACAAGCAACTAAAACATATTCAATTCTTCTTTAAAAAGGTTAATTTCTCATCATATGACTTTTTCTCCAAACATGAATTTTTAAAGCATGTTTATCTTTGCAATACAAACATCTTTCAGGAACAGTCTGATCTTTTTCCATTGTTTCCTTGTTCTTTCTTGTGCTTGTATCTGACGCAGCAGTAACAAAGGTACTTCCCTTTGGTTTCTGTTGAGACGATGATTTAGACTTCTTTACATCTTTAGAAACTATTGAAGTATCCTTAACATTTCTAAATACTGGTATAATGTAAACATATACATGCCATTCCAAGAATTGTACAACACCCTCAAGTGGTGTCCCTTCCAGAAAGCACCTTAAGCTCTGCATTTTAGGTTCTCCATAATTCCCTCATCTTATAAGGTCATTTATTTACAATAATCATCAAATTAGCAGGCAAATTCAGCTCTTGCAAATGTACACGACTTCCCATTGTGTTACAACATCCTCTTAGAATGAGTGCATATGCTTGTAAAGCCTTGGTGTCCTCTGATTTTATTGCTGACCAAGTTCCAGTCTTTTCTCTCTTCAATAAGCTTTTTTGTTCTTCACTAGCCATTTGTGGCTTATTCTTCATTTCAGCTTCTGGTCTTAGTGGCTGATTCTTCATTTCAGCTTCTGGCCTCAGTGGCTGATTCTTCATTTCAGCTTCCATATCTTCTAAAACACACCTTTTCTCTAACCACTCATGTTGTGTACAGATAGTAGCCAAATCTGTTTGCGCCTTAGCATGCATAGCTGATATGCTTGAAGCACACAAAACTGTACTTGCTCTAGATGCCTTTGAAGATCTTCCTACACTCATAACCTTGGAAATATCATCAGGATTCACATCTGAACTTTCAGATACCACCAAGTCTCTATCTTCAGCATTTTGCTTAGTACAGCACCAGTGGGGCTTTGCAACATACATTAATCTGTTTCAGTTCCACTAACCTTTAAGTCAGCTAATGAGGCCCACAGTGCCTTAACGAAGTCTTCTTCTTGCTTGGTAGTCGAAGGCGCTTCTTCAATGGTGCTGGCTCCAATCTCCTGCCAAGCGTTGTCGAACCGCCTTGCTGGCTCAACTCACAATCAAACAGTTCTTTGAGAGAAGCTGATTGCTCGAGGTCTTTAGCCCGGCGAGACTTCTTATCCATCTTGGGTTCTTCACACTGCAGCCTGTCTTCTCCTGACTTATCCTGGTTCCTCAGAACTGTAAACAAATTTGTTAATCTGTGGTCTCTTTAAGAGGATTTTTCTGCTTGTCTTGGATCTGAATATACACACAATCTTTCTTAACAGGTGTTTTAATAACTTTTCAAAACATTCTTCTGGGCTTCCTGCCAGATTCTGCAAACCAGAGCTCTACCTTATCTCTCCAAATTTACAGGTGTCTGCAGTTAGACAGACATGTTCTCACAGAAGCTTCTGGAATATTCTAACACAAAACTGGACTTCTTGTTGCAGCTTAAATGCATCTTGCTTTTAAATCAAGTTGTCATTCTCACAAATTTTACAAGCCTTTCTTCCAAATAAAGTTCACAATTATAACTTTTCTTTGAATCATAATATGAAGAACACTTTCTAAGTTCTAGTATTTCCCAATTTCAAAAAGTGTCATCTTCAAAGAGACATGAGCAACAATATTTCGAATTACTATCTTATTAATCCAATAAACCAAACTTTGTAGATGGAGCTTTAATTTGTTGATAAAATGGATAAACGTTTGCATATCTTCGCACTGAGATTTTCATAATGATGAACAAAGCATACTGTATAATGATATAACATTCAACTTTAAACAGATACAAGAAATATACAAAATTAAACAAAATACGCCGAATTAAGTTGAATTCAAAAAGTATCTCGAGCTTACGTCTCCTTCAGAATTCTTCGAAGAATGAGGTGCAAGCTCTTGGTCCGCTCAGCTATTACAACATATTACATCATAGTCACTATGGTAACACTACAAACAATACTTTCTCTTAAAGGGAGATTAACTATGAATCAAAAACACAAAGTTTTAGCCTTTACACCAGCCATCTCTTCACCCTGCACGGCACCATTTATTCAACCAACTTCATTCAAACAGCTGACATGGCCAGGGCATGAGCGGCATTCAGCTGGCTCTTCATCCTGGGCAGCACTAGTTTATTCAAATAGCTGCTAAAGGCGCTCCAATGGTTGAATGTTTGTTCCCATCTTCACCGAGGGGTTGTGGGCTGCTTTGGAGAACATTTACTTTCACAATTTTAAACTTTAAGTTTCATTTTAATTTAAATTATTTCTTTGATTTTTTTTTCCCCCCAGTTGTTTGGGTTGCTGGATACTTGAATTCCAGATACCATGGATTTTTCTTTATTTATGGAATCCAACTGGTGCTGATAAATCTGCACAATTATTGCCCAGCCTCATCAGCCCTAAAGGTGGTAGTAGTGTGGCACTTTCATGAATGACTGCAGTACTCCCATCATGATACAAAACATTAAGTCCCAGGATTCATTTCTGGTGACAAAGGGATGTCCATAGCACAGAGTCAATTGCTGCCTTCATGTGTGGACAGCTTCATTACACCCATGATGAGTTAAAAGTGCTGGAGGGAGAGTGCAAACAATGGCTCAAATTGTACTTCACATTGAGTTGAAGGTTCCCAGCAACCTCAAGACTGCTGCTACAATTGTCTGTTAAAATACAACAAATCCATGAATGGCAACTCCTCAAATATCCTGAGGACCAAAGGCCTTTTCAGCCATCTCTGACATTAAATTTTTTCCTAAGTGAAAAACAAAAATTTGATAACAAAATCAAGTCAAGTTTATTGTCATCTAATTGTAAAAGTACAAACCGATGAAACAGTGTTCTGCAGTCCCTGATGCTAAACACCCAGACATACAACTAGATATTACATACAAACAATACATATTCAGGACAAGTATTCATCTACATAAAAAATAAATATTGTTTCATGGATAGGAGTCTCGGATGTTTAGTGTGAGCAGTTCCTTTGGTTGTTCAGCATTCTCATTACCCATGGGAAGTAAAATAATATTAAATCAAATAATGAAAAATGAAAAGCTTAACTGAATTCACTTAAAAAAAAAATCATTGTTGATAACACCATTCAAATGGACGGGATCATGCTACACACCAGCTACAGCTGACTTAAAGCTGAGGACTCAGATCCAAAAATATATCCAGCCATTCAGTCCAGGATATTGTTTAATTAGGTCTAGATTCAGCATAGTCCAAGAACTGAGTTCAGATGAAACAGTGTTTTGATTCCGGCATGTTCCCGACTCCGGCATGTTCCCGACTCCGGCATGTTCCCGACTCCGGCATGTTCCCGACTCCGGCATGTTCCCGACTCCGGCATGTTCCCGACTCCGGCATGTTCCCGACTCCGGCATGTTCCCGACTCCGGCATGTTCCCGACTCCGGCATGTTCCCGACTCCGGCATGTTCCCGACTCCGGCATGTTCCCGACTCCGGCATGTACCCGACTCCGGCATGTACCCGACTCCGGCATGTACCCGACTCCGGCATGTACCCGACTCCGGCATGTTCCCGACTCCGGCATGTTCCCGACTCCGGCATGTTCCCGACTCCGGCATGTTCCCGACTCCGGCATGTTCCCGACTCCGGCATGTTCCCGACTCCGGCATGTTCCCGACTCCGGCATGTTCCCGACTTCGGCACTGCAACATTCATTTGTGTAAAACAATTGTTTTTTGGAAACCCCCGCCAAATGTCATTTAGGCCATTATGTTAAAATGACTCCAACACAAATGATTAAATTCAGATAAAACACATTCCCTTCACCTAATCTATGAAAGTTAATTTTACTGGTACTGCAGAATGATAGAGTGATACAGTTAAATCAACAACAAAAGAAAAAAAAACAAAGAGTGGTAATTTTTGAAAAAGAACTGCAGTGTATTGTTTACTCTGATCACTGATAACAATCTTTTTAAACAAAAATAATTATCAGTTTTCAAAGTACTATGATTTGATTAGCACAGTAAAAAAAAATTGTATTTGCCAACCTGGCATCTCCCTTCCTCTCCTCCATTATTGTTGTGGGAAGCAATTACCTTAGCATGGTGCAAGTCTACACCATACATGGAAAGCATCTTGGCATTTTCCAGAAATTGTGCATCAGCCTGGGCTGGAGTTAAACCTCTGGTAAAGAAAAAGCCTTAAAATTAGGAACTCAATTCTATTAAAAAAAAAATCTACCAAAGATCAGATTATCACCCATAAAAATTAATACATTTTAAACACATATATTAACTGATAATGTACAATGTGACTTCTCTGCCTATAATTTCTATCATGCTTTGAGCAATTCAAGAAAGTAAAATTACAAGACACACCATCTTTATAGTTTCAAAATCAAGCAACAAAAAACATGCAACTTTACAAATGTTGCAGTTCAGGTTCTTTTACCAAATTTGTTGGTACATTTAGAAAAGTGCCAGTCATCTGGATTTATTTTGCAGAAAACATACCTCCCATACAGTAGTGTTTTTAGACCAGAGACAAAATAGATGACCATTTCAATAGAAGATGAACAGTTTAAATGGATTGTGTATCACATCTTTCAGCTCTAATATGTTGGATGGGAAAGTATCAATATGGAGTTAAAAAAAAAAGAGTTCAACAAATTAAGTGCCCAGAACCAGAGATTACCAATTTGAGACTTTGGTCACAAGTTTATGATGTAATTCCCTGAGGTGCAAGGCAAGAGGAATAAGAAAATGCATTCTGGCAAAAACATTATGTTCTTCAGAGCCCTCACCTTATTATATATGTAAATGACTTGGAATACAGAATAAAACACGTACATAATGATTGTGGATGAAAGGAGATTTACTTTCTGTGGAAGGAAACAAGAGATTATAAAAACCACCATTCAAGTAAATGACAAAGTTGAGTGAATGAATTATTTTCCAAATTAGGGATTGCTGTGTAATCTAATGGCCAATGAATGGATACTAATCAATTATTGGTAAATGGAGCTATTTACACAAAATTAAAGAACCGTGTCAAAGCCAGGACAGGTCAATTATGAAAGGCTTGTTTCAATTCTTCAGTATTTGAAAAGTGTTGACACCAAAGCCAAACATTTAGAGAGCTTGGCTTCAACCTTGAGAGTCATTGGAAGTCACAGGATCTTAAAGTTAATCACTACAGATTAAATTTCTTTCACTTCATTATAGCAGTTTCTTGATAACTTTTCATCAATCATTAGGATATTTAAAAAATATTATAGCCACAATATAAAACAGACTTCACAAGAGATCTTTGTGAGTTTTAGTAAGACTTCAATAATACATTTCCTGTTGCATGCTAACAAATTGGTTAAACTGCCAAAGAACTTTTCAGCTGAAGCCTTACTGGATTTTGTGGCCATGTACCAATTCTACACTGAAATCAGAGGAGACAAGAATTCGCATTGAAACAAGGTCAAATCTGGAGAGCAAGGATGAAGAAATTCCCTTGCAAATGGCTTAATGAAAGGCAAAGATTTTTTCTCTCCATTGTCTTCAATTGAGAAAACCTGCAAAGAACTAATGCTAATATTTTAGACTTCTGTTAATTGTTTACATTTGTGCTTGAAGTAACTGTTTAAAAAAATAATTAAGAATAATTGATTTTATCAAACCATTTAGAAATATTTTGTACGTTTTAAATGTCAATGAAATTTAACAACACTGTAGTTTGACTGCTTTGATAGCTAATCAAGCCAAGCATGACTTAGTCTGCTATCAAAAGTATTTTCTGCTGTTAAGGTGGGACTGGTTCACCCTTCCTTAAAATCAATTCAATTATTTTATGGCACAGAAGCTTCTGCTCAATCCTATTAAGGACCAAGATTAATGTGAATTTAGTCACATTCTCTGCTAAACAGAACTCTTGACTATATCTCCTGGTTAACCTACCCCTTCTCTAATATTTTCCCACCTTCGAAAAATGATTGAGCACCTTCAAACATTTTTCCATCCTTCAAGATTACAGCCCTATTCTTGGGGGGAGTCACTTGATGGAGTAATGGCTGGTCAAGTGAAACCAGCCCTCTCCAGAGAAGAAAAAAAACAGAGCTCAATAAACATAAAATACAGTAAGAGAAAGATAAAGTTACAAAGAGACAGTGGATGACACCCAAAAGAGAGAAAGTAAGAATAACAGAGAAAAGGAAAGAAGGAAAATCACTGGAGAAGAAGGCCTTATCTGCACGTCGGAGCAGAGAACCACCGTGGAGAGGAGCGGTGTCCTCCCGACTGGTGGACTTCAAAAATGGCTCTCAGATCCAAGAGAAGGTGCGCAGTGCGCAAGTAAAGGAAAAGGTTAATGCCGGCGGGAGGGGGACTCAGCTGCAGAGTGGCCAGCTGAGAGACGCGCAGTATCAGGGCGTTCGGCTTGGGGAGGCAAACAAGAAAGAAGAGTGGTGAGAAAGAGAATGAAGGGCTGTGTATTGGAGGATTTAAACCATGATTTTTCCTTCAGCTTTAAACCATGTTTTTTACTTTTGCAGCCTTTGCTTCTGCAAGGCTGAGAACCTGCTTGTTTTTAAGAATCAGCAGACATAAGCTAAATTCCACTATGGGGCCCAGAGATGCAGTTATCTGACAAAAGAACATTGAATCTTCCTGCCTGTTTTGGTCACAGACTGTCAGAGGCCTAGCCTTGATGCAAAATAAACCATTGTATTCAAAGTGATAAGCTGAAAATTATGTTATTCGATAGAAGCCTAGCATGCTAGCTTGCTCGCTTATCTTTCTTTTCTGTGCTGGGAATAGGTGCTGGAGTAAGCAGTTTTTGGGTAATATAAGCCATGGTCCCACTGCTAAAGTTAGAGACTCTCCGAGAGGTGGCAACATCTCTCAGCAAGAAGAAGAAGAACTTCTAGAGTCCAGCCAATGTCCCGGTCAGGGGAGGTGGAGAAGCTGCTACCGGCGCCACGACAACCTAACACAAGTGCACAGTCGTTGCCTCGCGTCGGGAGTTGGGACCAGTCCAGGCGTTGATAAGTATAATTGGGAAGGGCTTGCATATTGTAGTTTAATATCAGCTTTAGAATTTGTAATAAAGATTTGTATAAACTCAAGTGCTCTCGGCGTGTCTATTTTCTTTCGGTAGCTCAAACACTGTGACCAATCTAAAACGAACAAAGTAAGAGGTACAAGTTTACCCAGGACAGGCGGGAAGAGGATGAGTGGCAACAAAGCAACCAGCAGCGGGGGGCCCAGCAGCGGCGGGGGGGGGGGGGTGCAGCAGCGGCGGGGGGGGGGGGGGGGTGCAGCAGCGGCGGGGGGGGGGCGCAGCAGCGGCGGGGGGGGTGCCCAGCAGCGGCGGGGGGGGCCCAGCAGCGGCGGGGGGGGCCCAGCAGCGGCGGGGGGGGCCCAGCAGCGGCGGGGGGGCCCTGCAGCGGCGGGGGGCCCAGCAGCGGCGGGGGGGCCCAGCAGGGGCGGGGGGCACCAGCAGCGGCGGGGGGGGCCCAGCAGCGGCGGGGGGCCCAGCAGCGGCGGGGGGGCCAGCAGCGGCGGGGGGCCCAACAGAAGGAGACACAGCAGCTGGAGGCCCAGCAAGGATACAGAAGCAGCTCATCAGAGAAGGATGAAGATACACAGATACAGACATGACACATAAATAGATACAGACACAGAAGAATTTCAAAGGAAAGAAGGTAAAATAGAAGGTCAAAATTTAGATGAAGCCTTTTTTGAAGAACAAATGAGGTCATTAAAAGAATGGCTATCATTAAAATTTAGTTCAATCAAAAGAAAAATGAAAAGAGCTGAAGACAGAATGCAAAGCTTAGAGTTGGTCATGACTGAAATAGGGAAAAGAGTAGAAAATGTGGAGGAACGAGAAGCTGCTGTAGAAATGGAGATAAATGATTTAAGAGGGAAGTTGGAAGAGTGAGAAAAAAATTAAAAATACAAGATTTATTGTCACAAAAAATTGACATATTGGAAAACTACAGTAGATAAAACAACATAAAAATAGTGGGCTTGAAAGAAGGCAAAGAAGGGTCAGATATGAAGGAATTTATAAAAAGATGGATCCTGAAGGGTTGGGAATGACAGATTCACATGAAGAAATAGAAATCGAAAGGGCGCATAGAGCACTAGTACCAAAACCGCTTCCACATCAAAAACCAAGATCCATATTGGTAAAACTTCTGAGATATACGACAAGAGAGAACATACTGGAGCAGGCAAGAAAGGTTAGAGAAGACAATAAGCCGTTGGAATATAAGGAACAAAAAATATTTTTTTACCCGGACATAAGCTTCCAACTTTTAAAGAAGAGGAAGGAATTCAACACGGCGAAAACAATCTTTTGGAAGAAAGGTTATAACTTTATATTAAAGACATCCAGCAGTACTCAAAGTATTTATTCCTGGGGAACGGAATAGACTGTTCTCGGTCCCAAAGAAAGCCCAAGAATTTGCTGAACATTTGCAGGACAGGAGAAGAGAGGAGGAGGAGGAGTGACGAGAAGATCAGCAAGAAAATATGCAAAAATGTGTAAAAATATAAAGTAATGTATATATAAAGATTTAAAGATGGATGAGAGAAGGGAAAGAAGGGGAAAAAAAGAAAGAGCTTTGTTATATGTATAGGAAAATAGTGTTCTTGGGGGGGATGCTGGGGGGGGAGAATAATGGTCACTGCGAAATTGGTTGACACTTGCGAGTAAGTTCGCAAACCGAATGGAAAGGGGAGTTGTGGTTGCCGTCAAGGGGCAAGGGACAATCCAAGGAGGGAAGGTTCATTTGGGGTTAAAAGGTTATTGCTTGTGGGGATTGTTGGGGCATTTCATGTCTTAAGTGCGTTGTCATATATTGATTAAAGAGGAAAACTTAAAAAAACAGTAATGGAAAAAAAGGGATGGAGGTGGTGAAGAGGCAGAAAAGAAGTGAAAATAAGATAAGATGGCCACGTTGAACTATATGACTATAAACATTAATGGAATATATAACCAAATTTAAGTGTATCCCACTGGAAAAAAAATCACATATAATTTAAAAGACAGAAAGTTACAATGTTTGAAAAAACCTGGGAACCATATATGGAACATAACAGAAAGAACAGGCCTCTGACCACCACCACCTAAAATGATAAGAAGATAAACACGATCAGATTTAATGGGTATATATTTCTTTACCAGCAATTCAAGAATCTTTAGAAGCTTATGGTCAATTATCTGGTTATAAGGTAAACTGGGCTAAAAGTGAAATTTTGTCAATTTGTAAAGGTGGTTATTCAATATATAAAAATATTATAAATTTGAAATGGACTAAACAAATTAAATATTTAGGAATTAATGTTAATACAGAATATCAAGATTTATATTCAATTAATTATCTTCCTTTAATAAAAAAGATTAAGTTAGATTTGATTAGGTGGAAGGATTTACCTTTAGGTTTATTGGGGAGGATTAACACTATAAAAATGAATATTTTTCCTCGGATACAGTATTTGTTTCAATCAATTCCTTATTTTAAAAAAAAGTTTTTTTAAGGATTTATATAAAGCAGTTAGAGATTTTTTATGGAAAGGAAAATTTCCGAGGGTAGCAATGAGAAAGTTGATGTAGGATTTTCAATTTGGAGGTTTGAGATTACCGAATTTTCAATATTATTATGAGGCAGCTCAATTTAAATTTCATAGTGCATTAATGAATACGGAGGACCCACCTAGTTGGGCAAAGATAGAAAAGGCAGTTATTTCAGAAAAATTTCCACATGAGTTTTTGTTTCGATGGAATAAAAATTTATTACGAACTTATGATGTACCAATATTGAAACATTTATTGAATTTATGGACAAGTAAACTTAATAAATTGGGGCTCAAAAATAAATGGTCTGGGCGATTGCCATTATATAATAATCAACTTATTTCTTTTACAGTCTCCAATATTACTTTGAAACAATGGGAAAGGAAAGGAATAAAAAATTTATCAGAATGTTTTTTTGAAGGATGGTTTTGTTCTTTTGAGGAATTACAAAGGAAATTTGGTATTAGTGGAAATTCTGTATTTGTATATTATCAGTTAAGATCATTTGTAAAACAGGTATGTGGCCGACATATGATTTTATTGCCTGAAACAAGTTTAGAGAAATATGTACTTTCTATACCAAAAAAGGGGTATATATCTGATTTGTATTGTATTTTACAAGAAAATGAAAATAAGACAGATTGGGATAAAGATAAGTTGAAATGGGAAAAAGATTTAGGTTCTATAATAGCTGAAGAAGCTTGGATGGAAATTTGTCAGAATAGTATTCGGAAATTGATTAATGCTAGATTAGCGATGATTAATTATAATTTTATACATCAATTATATTTAACACCAGAGAAATTAAAAAAGTTTTGTCTTAGTAAAGTAGATTGTTGTTTTCGTTGTGATCAGACGGCCAATACTTTTTACATCCAGTTTGGTTTTGTGATCGATTGCAACAGTTTTGGAAAGGTGTTCAATCTATATTTAATAGTTTATATAATATCTATATTGTATTAGATCCTGATATATTTTTATTAGGGAATATGCAATCATTAATCAATTTAGGCTTAAATGATTATCAGATTTCTTTTATCTATTTAGCCTTAGCAGTGGCTAAGAAATGTATAGCACTTACTTGGAAAGATAGAAATATACTAACCTTAGATAGGTGGTATTTAGAGATGAAGTCTTGTTTAATTATGGAAAAGATATCTTTTTCAATTCAAGATAAGATGTCTTTTTATAAGTTGAAGTGGACTCCATTTGTTAAGTACATGCAATTAAGTCTGATTTAAATATGTTTTATGTGTGATATTTTAGATTTGATAACTTTTTTTTATTAATATTTTTACTTGTTATTTTCATTTGTTTGTGAGTGTTTTTTTATATATATATAATATTACCAACTTTATTAATTCTTCACTCTTTATTTTGGGGGGAAGGGTGGTTATTTTTATATATAGTTTTTTTTAGTGGTCGTATAAATGGGAGGGTTAGATTGATTTAAGTTAGGTTATTAATGTGTTGCAATAATTACTTCATTTTTATTTTTTCTTTAAATGTAATTTCTTTGTTTTATTCATGTAATAAAATCTTTAAATAAAGTTTTAAAAAAAAGATTTAATGTGTATAAGTAGATGACATGTATTTTTTGTTTGTATTCCTTTTGTATAAAGATATTGTTTTATTGTATTTTATGTTCAATATTTACTGTTTTTGGAGGGGGGTGGGAAGGGGGAAGGGAGGGATGGGGAAAAAAATGAGAAAATGTCACTGTGAATATTTAAAGGGATGCATCTGTAAATATATTGGTTGATATGGTTCATAGTGCGATAAATAAAGAATTACAAAAAAGATTACAGCCCCATTCTTCACCACTCAATATTTCAGAGGGGCCATTTTCTTCAAGACTTCTTGGTTCATCCTTTTGTTCCCCTCAACCATTTTTGTGACACTCTTCCATATAACAGCAAGAGGTGCAACACTCTGCCACTTTAGAGAATAGAAACAGAATGGAAATTGCTTCGTAGAGTAGCTTTGTTCAATCTGCTGGGCCTGAGCCTGCCACTTTCATTCTCCATTCACTCTGACCTATAATTGAAGCTTCCAGCAATGTTTATAAAAGCCCAACATGAACTTGAGGAACATCTTTCAAGTTCAAATTTATTGTCAGAGTACAAAAATGGCATACAACCATGAGAATCTTTTTCCTGTTGGCCAGATAGAATTTCTACTTATTGGTATCTGTAAACTGTACTCAAAAAGATATATATACACACACAAACACAAAAGAGAAATGTAAATAAAAAGAGAAATGCAAACAAACTAAACAAATACAAAAAAAATTCAAATAAATAATGAGCAAAGTAAGAGTCTTTGACTGCTGTTTAGGAGTTCATGGTGGAGGGGCAGCAACTATTCCTGAACCTGGTGGTACAAGTCTTGTGGCACCTATACCTCTTTCCTGATGGTAGCTGTGAGAACAGAGTACATGCTGGGCGTCTGGATCCTTGATTATTATTGCTGCTCTCTGATGGCAGTGTTCCATGTAAATATTCTCGATGGCGAGAAGAGTTTTGCCTGTGATCTACTGGGCTGTGTCTACTACCATTTGCAGGGCTCTCTGCTAAGAGGTGTTGGTGCCCCAATACCAGGCCGTGATGCAGCCGGTCAGCACACTTTCTTTATTTTTAAAATATTTTTATTGAGTTTGACATACAAATCCTACATAGTCTTTAATAAAACAAATAACAGGTCATATAAACATAGAAAATAAGTAAAACTACATTAGACTAACCCTTGAACTTAAAGGGAAAGTTCTGTCTAATTTATTGAAATGATCTATGACAATCATGTTTAAATCCATATTTAACAAATTAAACAAAAAAAGAAAAAAAATCCCAAAACTCAATCTAACCTATCCCCTCCCTATAATCAAAGTTACCTTGTAGAAAAAGATGTTAAAATATGGATCAAAGAGTGACCTTTGTTTTCTCTCTGGCCCCAATTTATCAGACACCATCAAAAAGTCAATCCAACCCCCCAATCTGTACACCTGTCTGCAACCCTTCCTACGTCTTAGAACACATTTTCCCCTTCCAAGCTTTTACGAAGGGTTTTTGGTGCAAAATATTAACTATTCCTTGATCCACAAACATTGGTGCATTGTCGAGGACTTGTATCATTTCCCATCCTTAAGTTATATTTTCAGTACTGGCACTTTAATTTCCAAAACAAAATCATTTTGGCAACAAAAATTCCAACATTTTTAACTTTATTGTACAATAACCAACACATTCAGTACGTTCTTCAAATAAGCCTTCATTTAGTCATTTTGACAGTGCTTTCTATTTGATATCCCAATGAGAGCCTAATTACTTCAGACATGAGAGACAAGCTTTCATAAACAACCATATCAATTTCTACCTGTGTGCTTTATGCAGTTCGGAGATTTTTTCTTCCAATTCTTTAGTCTGATTTGGTGCGAACTGTAATTCTGAGACATAACCCGTTTTGTGTTCATCAGCATCATAATCCCCGAGTTCTGCTTGCAATATGAATGAACCAAGAAGGGCACGAGTTACAAAAGAACAGGGCAAGCGACCAGATACGATATCTTGACGGAGTTGAAGGCACAAGTAATATCTGCAAGAGATAATGGAGGTTGGGGGAAAAAAATCTGAAAACTTAAATTACAAAACAAAATCCTTCCAGTAATTAAGCTGCATTTAACAGCAAGTTTTGATTCATTAATTTAGTCAATCACAATTTCAGAATGAGGGCTTTCCAGTGGATCTAAAATTTAGTTGTGAGTACGAATTACGATCATGAACAACAAAATTTAGTTCACATCCATTTCTTAAGATCATATTTCAATACAGAATTAAAATTTTATTAAATGTTATGCCTTGCATCGTGTTTAATTTCTACTCATTTTATTAAACCTTGGGCTGCGAGTAGGAGCGGGGGACCTTGAGCTCTACAATTCTTTCAACTCCAAAAGTTCAATCGACCTCCTGGGATTTTCTGACCCCTTGGAGTCAACAGCAACCACTTTGGAGAGCCCTACTCAAAGTAGTGCATCAGGATTTGATATAGTCTTAAATTCCACAGCAGCTACACATTCCTTATTACCACAGGATATGACTACTATATTTCTTGACCTAAATTCTGCAATAAATACATATGCCCCACACTGGATATAGGATCTGTGACCATTTAGAACAATAATAATTTTTTTCTAAAATTATCCCAATTATATAAATCAACTTACATCTTCAAGTTTTCCCCATTCCCATTTGCAGCTTTCTAATTTTTCAGGTTATAATGGTTACACTGTCTACTAGATTTAATTACTTTTGAGCTGTTTCAGTCACAAGTGGAAATCAAAAGCGAATTTTAAGGCAATATGATTAATACCAGTCACTCTTTTATATGGAAATGACTGAACAAATTGTCGTAAATAGCACATTCATTTGAGGCACAAGATTTTTTTAAAATTCCTCCAGGAACCAAGGTAAGTTCTCTTATTGTCATGTTCTAGAAGATAGACATCTCTTCCATTGTCATTAATTAAAATGCATGATGAATAATCTGATTAACCATAAGGGATATCATTGAAAAGGACATGTGAAAGTAGCTTATTAATCCACACAGATAAAAACAATGTGCATCTTGAAAAAATACAAAATCCCCTAACCAGCAACTGAAATTTATGACTTAGAATATATTTGCAACAAGATTGGTAGAAAAATAATCAATTTTAATTTTCTACAGGGGAATCGAAGAGCCACTCAAGGGAAAATAATTTGTTGATTCATGGAAAAAAAGGGAACAATAATTGGCTTCCTCAAATAATAACCAAAGACTTGGTCAGAATGACCTCATCTTCAGTAACAATTCTATTATTCCCTGATTAATGGGAGAACCATTTACTCTCTGATATCTGCAGTCATAACACTTTCACATTAAGCCAGCTCAGATATTTATACACTAGTATGATTCCATATACCGCTCCAGAATTACCCCCCCCCCACCCCCCTCCCCCCCCCACCTCCCAACACTTCCTCTCTCCATCATTTTGATTTGGCTTGTTATAATTGAATGGTGATGATGACTCAAATGGTAGACTGCAGAGTGACTTCCAAATTCCTCCAACTTTTGGCAGTAGGCAATACTGGTGTCCAAACCATGGCTTTTCAGAAATGGAAATGACTTAAGCATTTTAAATGTCTTGATTGACAGAGACATTCAAAACTACAAAAAATGAATTAAAATAGTTAAAAGCCATTTGATTCATATTTCACAGGTCGAAAAACCCCTCTGAAATCAAAACTCCATTAACTTCAATGGGGAACCCAAGTTTGGTGTATGCCTACAGCTGTGATTTGCCCAGCTAATGCTGAGAAACTACAAGAGTGGAATCTGCCAATAGGGATGTAATAGAGTGACAGGTGTAGCGCCCCATCTCTTAGCATGTTCATTCAGGGTTCACATCCGTTTGAATGGTCACATATTGGTAGTTCTCTTGGAGCAAATGGCAAAAGTGCCTCAAAATTCAGCTGACTTCTCTCAGTATAGACCTGCAATAGATTTTAAACAAGTTCTTTGCAGTCAATCTTTTCAGCATCAACAGATATGCAGTTCAGATTTATCAACTTGCCAGAACATAAAACACAGATTGCAATTTTAACTTGTACTTAACAATGACTTTCACAAGAATTTAACTAATTTTATGCATTTATACCTTGTGATGTCTTCAGTTAGTTCTGAAGGATCAGGTGGGTAGAATTTTACGTTAAAGTAAAAGTGCCAAGGACAACCTGCAATTATATACAATTCTATTTGAAATGACGTGGCAAACAGAGAAAAAACATTTTGAATATTTCATTGTTACTGTACAAGTCTAAGAATGAACTTTCACTATTTTAGTCAGGTGTGCTTTTGCCCATTACTTTAGACGAACACTATAATCAACATCTGATGGCAGTGAGCAAACCAAAAGACTAATGTTGGCCTATCATCTACATCTATCTGGTTTGCGAGAAAAATAATTTAAAATATGCATTGCCATGTACATTTGCTGAGGTACTGGTAGGTTTCCTATCTAAGCAGCTTTTTTTTGACATACAGCACAGTAACAGGGCATTTCAGTTCACAAGCTTGTGCTGACTACACCCAATTAACCTACTCTCGTAGTAGGTTTCAAACAGTGGAAGGAAATTGGAACCCCCGGGGAAAACCTACACAGAGATGGGGATAACGTACAAACTCCTTACAGACAGCGCGGGATTCAAACCCCAGTCCCAATCGCTGGTGCTCTAAAGGCATTGCACTTACCGCTATGCCAATGGTGCCTTGAAGAATTTTCTTTAAAGTCATAGTATTTGCATTATTCTATCCTTTAAGATGAAAAGCAAGATTTTACCAGTCAACTGCAGTATGCTGTCTTTTCCCCACTTACATCAATAACAGGAAGAAGACAAGCTTGGGGATTTCCACTCTCGAGAAATAAAGGCTCTCCAGCGACTATACTTTGTGAGATGTCTGAGGAGATTCAGTATGTCATTGAAGACAAGTAAACCTCTACAGATATACTCTGGAGAGCATTCCGACTGGTTGCATGGTATGGAGGTGCTAACTCTCAGGACAAGAATAAACTCCAGAGGGTTGTTAATTCAGTCTGCGACATCACAGGCACTAGACTTCACTCCATCGAGGATATCTCCATGAGGCAGTGTCTTAAACTAAAAAAAAGCAGCCTCTATCCTCAAAGACCCTCACCATGCCCTCTTCACTCTGTTACCATTAGGGAAAAGGTACAGGAGCCTAAAGACAAGCACTCAACAGCACAAGGACAGCTTCTTCCCCGCTGCCATCAGATTCCTGAATAATCAATGAACCAAAGAGACTGCCTTACTTTTCATACAATTTTTTTATATAATGTTATAAAATGAATGTTTGCACTATGATATACTGCTGCAAAACACTGAATTTTATGACTTGTTGATGACAAAATTCTGATTCTGAAGTGCGACCTTCTGATGAAGTGTCCTTGATCGAGCACCATTTTCATTTAGGGTACTCATAGTGAACCTCAAGGCTGGGGAGAGCTGTGCTGCTAGAAGGAATAGAAGAATGACCAATAACCCTTGCAAACATTCCACACTGATGGTGCTGGCCAAGGTTCAGCCAAGCCCTGCATCTCAGCATTGTGCAGTAATAAAACTCACCCCAAGCTGCCCAACACCAGCCCTCGCAGGTGACCGTTCCACACCAGTAAATACACAAAATTTCTGGGGGGAAAAAACACAGCACGTCCTGCAGCATCCATCGAAGGCAAAATTGCAGGACCTATGTTTCTCCAAAAATTTTCTGCGTTTATTACAATCGCAGCTTTGGGAGACTTAGTTATTTCACTTTTTAAATTCCTTACCAGGTCATGAATGATTTATTGCTGTAATCTCACCACGTTCCCAGCAGAGGAGCTCTCTTTACAGCAACATATGAGGCAGGAATTAGCACCACATTCTCAGTAAAGCATCACTGTCAGTAACAAAACTCTCCAAATATATCACTAAAAAGAACCATTTTACCTCTGATTCTATTATTTCATACTTCCAGGAACAGTGTTGAGATGTACCAGTGTAATCATATTCAAATTAATCTTTAATGCCCCTGGTAATAATGTCTGATCAGCCAAACTTTGAAGTAAAAACACAATGTTACAGTTCAAATAGTGTACATTATATTGCAAAGATGAAGAGACATAACCAACATTTCGGACTTGAGTCCTTCATCAAGGTATGAGCAAAATGTAGACAGGTTCCTGAATAAAAAAAGTGGGGAGATGGTATAACTGCTCTGATTTATCCCAGTTTACATACAATTAAGGAATACACTCATTTGTTTATTTCACCATACAATGGAGAAGACTTTCTTTATTCTCTTCAGACAACATTACATTCTTCAGTTCCCAAAACACAACCCAGCCGAACCCCTCTGACCTTCTCATTGGCTCACTGCCACATTAGTGATCCTGACACTCACATTGGACTCCTGAGTCCAATATCCATCACCCACATACTGATGTTCAATGCACCTGTGCATGCACGCTATTACTCCCACATGTTGCTTTGGTTACGTCATCAGCAGCAATCGGCACTGCACTGCAACAGCCCCCCCCTCCCACCCCCAGCCTCCAAACCACACCAGGAGGTGACTGATTGCAACTGTCATGCTATGACAGGGTGACCTCGCATGATAATGCAAGACAAGTGATGCACGATTTGACTGGCAAGAGTATGACTGATCCTCCGATTTCAGCCCTGATGCAGAACATGGACCGTCAATTTACGCCGGCTTCAACCTGTTGATGCCAACTGTGTCAGCTTTTCCATTCATGTCGATAACAAAAAGTCTTTGGGTGGCGTTTGTGCACCTCTTCATCCATGCTCACAACAATAATATAATCGATGTAAACGTACACAATAGAGGCCAGCGAGTTACATGGTTCATAAACCACTGCAAGGTCTGAGCTGGATTTCATACACCGAATGGCATCCGCAGAAACTCAAATGTGCCGAAAGGGGTAATTACTGCCTTCTTCTCGACATCTGAAGGCTCAACTGGAATTGGATAATAAGCACGTATTAGATCTAGTTTCACAAATACATGTTGCCCGTGGAACTTTGCTGAGAAGTCTTCCAAGCTGGAAATGTTATATCCCTCAGGCATGGTGGAACTGTTCAGGGAACAATAATCGCCACATGGCAGCCAACCCTCGTGCGTTTTTCTTTCCCCTGAACCACATGCAATGGTGAAGCCCAGCAGCTGTCAGATCTGCAGACTATGCTCAACTCTTGCATGTGGCTGAATTTCGATTTCACAATTTTAAGACAGTCCGGGGTCAATTTACAAGACTGTACTACAAGCAGAGGACCCCAAGTCTTTAAGGGGTGGGTTACTGCATGCTTAGCATCTGTGCAACGATACGATGGGGTCACTAGGAAAGAGAAACACTTGAGCAAGGCTCGGAAAGGGCAGGAGCCATGTTGAAGACTTGTCAGGTTGCTGATGACATTGGAGAGACAACAAATGCAGCTCACTTGCATGTAAGAGCTGCAGTCCATGACATAGCAATTTTTCAAATCCACCAGCAATGAAAAGTGTGACATAAATCCTCTCCCAAAATGGAACTGGTGACATTTGCAACCATGAAAACCCTCCGAAAAGGTATCATGAGAATCCAACGTGAATGACCTGGCCAGACGTTTGAATAGGAGAATCAATCGCAGCTGAAAGGACACATGGCATATTAGGGTATCTGTGTTCCTCCATATTTGGAGGGACCACAAATCTCTGCATTGGAATCAAGAACACCCGAGAGATAGTCTTTGAGGAAGAGGCGTCAGCCAACATGCCCAAGGGCAGCAGTTGCCACTTCTGCTGGGTCTGGTCGTTTCCCACCTGCCGTTTGTAGAAGTCGCTTGGTGGCTGAAAGGACCTGGCAGCAGCACCAAATCTCTGGTGTGTCCAACAAATACACCACCCGTTACCTCTACCATGTCCTCGACCACGATTCCAATTAGGTCAACAGAAGGAATTCCACTGTGTGTCCAAAGTCTGGACCTGCATAGTCAGTGCTGGCACTACCTTCAATTAATATGGTGCGGGCGTTTTACAAGGTGCACTAAGCAGTTGTTCCAGTTCCATTTACTCCTGCTGACTAGGGGAAGAAGCTAATCCTTTATCTTCATTACAGAGGTCATGGACGTAACGAGGTCGCATGATCTTCCAACTGATTGAAGGTGGACATTCAAAAGATACTCAGCAAATGTCCTTGAACATGACAAGGTAAACATCAAAGGAATTTCTGTTGCCAAAAATCGCCTTCGATGTTCCAGCCAGCCTGCACCATCTCCTCAACATCTGTCACAGTTGCCTATCACCTAGGCTGTCATCAGCTAGTAGTTGAGCAATACGATGGCTGAGTATGCCAAAGAGTCATATGCAAAATTACCATCCAAATCCATCAAGACAACCTCCATCTCACAGGCAATCTTTCCTGGAATATGCTCTAAAATAAACTATACTTTGTCTTTTGACATGTCCCACTGAGGGCAGAGAAGCGCACTTTGAGGATCGTGAACCACGCTGGTGCATTATTAATAAAAAGTGGGGAAATCTCCAGTTTGACCTCCTCGACTGCTCCTGTCAAGGGTTCATTCTCATCACTATCCATTTTTAACAAGAATGTACCGTGAATTCAAGGGTCACCACTTGTAACAGCACTGATTTACCTAAGTATACAGTTAAAGAACACGCTGACTCGTTTCTTTCAGCAGACAATGGAGTAGATTTTCTTTATTCTTTTCAGACACATTTCATTTTTCATCTCCCCAAACACCACCCAGCCAAACCCCTCTGACCTTCTCAATGCCACACGGATGATCATCACACTCTTACTCTCCTCCTCCTGCATCTGATATCCATCACCCGTATATTAACACTCCTGCGCGTCGCTTCAGTTACATCAACGGCGACCAGCAATGCTCCCGACACAGGCAAGTACGTGACCACGAAAAGGGCAGAGGAAGAGCACAGGCAAGAGGCAATAGGTGGAGAAGGGAGAGAAGGCAAAATAGCAAGCAAGGAGAGGAATGGTTCTGTGAATGGAGAGGGAAGGGGGCAGAGAGCTGGAGGAAAAGTGACAGAAGGATAGAGAAGAGAAAGAGAATGGGGAGTGGTTTAGCAGAAACCAGAGAAGTTGCTGTCAATGCCATACGGTTGGAGAGTGCCCAAACAGAATATTAGGTGTTTCTCCTCCAATTTGTTCTGGCAATGCCCAAGGCCATGTGGGAACAGGGCACAGAAATGAAATGGTTGGCCATTGGGAGATCCCATTCATTGACGTGGACAGACCAAAGGCACTCAGCGATCTCCAAGTCTGCATCTTGTCTCCTCTGATGTCGAAAAGGCCACATGAGAAGATTCACAAGTGTTGCTCCACTTTGAAGGACTGTTTGGAGTCCATAAATGGTGGTAAGGGAAGAGGTGTGGGTGCAAGTGTGGCATCACCTGTGGTCACAGGGAAGGTACCAAGGGGGTGATTAGAAGGAATGGATGAGTGAACGAGGGAGTCATGGAGGGAGCTGTCCTTACAGACGGCAGAGAGGGGAAGATGCGTTTGGTGGTGGAATCATGCTGCAGGTGACAGAAATGGCAGAGGATAGTATGTTGGATGCAGAGGACAAGAGAGGGGCCAGGGCAGATGTGCGAGAAATGGAGGAGATGGGGGTACGGCGGAGTTGATGGTGGAAAGGGAGAAGCCATGTTTTTTTTTGAAGGAGTAGCAAATCTTGGATAATCTAGATTGGAAGACCTTGGACAGCAAGGGAAGAACTGAAAGAAACAAATAGAATCCTTTCAGGGGACTGGGTGCAAAGAAATGAAATCAAAGTCATTGTGGCTGTTGATAGGTTTGTAAAAAATGGAGACAGAGATATCAAGGGGGAGTGTCACCAGAGATGGACCAAGTGAATTGGAGGTCGGGGTGAAAGTTAGCAGCAAAGTGAATAAAATTGACAAGCTAATCTCATGGGTGCACAATACTCACCTTGAACTTGTTTCTTTATTTCCTTGGCCGGGTCCAACCAATTCTAAGAGATAGAAAATAATAGATCAGAATAAATAAAGCTAATGTAAAAACAATAACTTGTAAAAGATGGATGATCTATGGGGAGGGTATTAAACTACATTTTTTTTGTACTGCATTTTTTTTGTTTGCATCACACTTTCAATTTTGCATTGTTTGAAATAGCCAAGCGTTTTTTTCTAAATAAAGGGTATCTGTGATTCTTCATGCAAGAGATCTCAATTTTACATTCTCTTCAAACACAGCATTTATCTTCAGTTAAAATTAATTAATTCAACCAATCTTTTTGGTTTTTTCATCACTACATTTTTGGTTTAAAATTATACTTAAGTACAAAGTACAGATGCATTGAAATTTCTTATTTTCTGCAAACACACCAAGTACAAAAGGTACATTGTCAGTGTTCTCAATTCTCTTTCTTAAATGCAAAAACTTTTAAAAAGTCTAACATTCAAAGAAAATTGATGTAATTTGAAGAACTATCAGAGGCCGGGTACTTGAGGGCAAAACCCAAGTGAAGCAAGCTGAACAAGATCAAATGATAACAGACATTAGATGTGGCTCTATCCTAAAAATCTTAAACTTAATAATCCCTCAACTTCTTTGGTTGGTTCAGCAGATCATGCTTGCATTGGCAGCTAACCTTGTGCAACATACATAACTAAATTTTTGCTTCTGAAATAGTTTAGAGCAACAGTAAATAACAACTTTAAAAATTCCAAAATCTCATGCATCTACAAAGAATTAACCGTTTCTGAACTGTTATACAATTGCTTTTGGAAATAAACAAATGCAGGAGGAAAAACACAAAGAAATAAATCTTCCTCAATTAGATTTTGTTATTGTCAACTAACACTATTCATCCCCCACCACATCCCCAGTTAAATTCTCCTCCCAAAAGAACAAGAAAATATGTACAATTTTTTGCAGCAAATTGGTTAGCAGCATTAATATCAAACAGTGAATATTAAATTGCATTTCCAGTACATATGTTCTTCAGAAGCATTTCCTCCACACTTCTCTACCAACATTTGCATTGTCACATTTCCCAATTTTTTTTGGTATAAAATTACAACCTGACAAAAAATTCTATGTAAATAATTAGGAGGTACAGTAGCAAGATGGAATAAATCATAACACCCTATGCGGAGGCAAGCTTTATGAAATAACTAAAGGATGCTTGGTATGCAGCTATACAGCTCACATTCTATCCATCTGCAGCCACGGTTAGTTGATAAATAGCTGCCTGTGACACACTAAATAAGGAGAAGAATAAATAATTAAGTATTCAAAGCATAGACTGGAAGTCAAAGATTTTGAGCATTTTAACATGAAGTCAACAACAGCCACTGCAGGGGAGGAAGCAAAAAAAGTCCAAGTTATGCCAAGAAGCAACAATAGCTTCCATGGATTAAGAACTAATGCAAGGAAGACAGATCATTTTGAACTATATAGCAAATTCTTATTAACACCTACAACTGAGGATAGTACATTTTCCATGTTACAATACAAGAATTAAGCTAGGACATATCATTTTGAAATACCACAGCTAAAATTCAATTATTTATTAAACTCATTCTTTAAGAATTGAAAGTACTCGCAATTTTTGCTTACTTTTCTTGAAAGATAGACTTAACTTTTGTGGTTAAGATACAATGTCATTTATTATTCATTTAAAAATAGATCACACAAAGTATAGAAGAACTGCAAGCAAAAATACTTTCACAATGTGAGGGTAACAGTTTTACCCAAGGAATGGTTCAGTTGTGAAACTTGCTTTCATATGTAGTGATTCGGGGGAGTAATTTTATTTTTAAAGGCATCAATAACAAATGCACAAGGTAGAAAGCCACTGAAGGTATAGCAACAGAGAAATTTTTAAAAATTCATAGGAACTACAGCAAATCTTTCAGTAATAAATTCCATGCATTTTATTTCTGACATAATGATTGAAATTCCTGGTGATAAATGGAAGAATCCAATGAATCAATTTTATATTTTCAGCTAATAGTTTTCAAGACAGTGTAGAAAAACTGTCACAGTGAAAAATGAACAACGAGAAAATGATCAGACATAGTCAAGTCGAACTTCAGTAAAAGTAGCTTACTCAGTTCTACACAGCTTTTTAAAACCCTTCGCATTCCAAATGATGTCATCGCATTGTGACATCACGACGTCACTCAGAACCTCCCAGCGGGTTCACTTAAGCCTCTGGTGTGCCTTAACATGGCCTCTCCCCCACCCCAGAACTAGAGATAGGAGGCTAAACCTCTGGTGATATTATTGTCCACAACTCTTGGGCGGTCGTCCATGCCTTCGCATTGAGAGATGTGGCAAGGGTCGATCAAGGACAAGATGAGTTGATGGCTTAAAGTCCATTTTAAGTGTATCTGAATGCCCTCCAATGTCCAGTACACAAGTTTAAGATTGTTTCGTAGCACTCTGAAGGGGCCCTCATACGGCCTCCGTAAGAGAGGCCCGTGTGCACCTCTATGTACAAATACAAACTCAGTCCCAGAATTGGGATGAAGGGTGTCGTTGTTCCTTGCCTTGACATGGGAACTGGGGGAAATTTCTAAGCCTCTCCCGCAGTCTTCAGTTGGTGGCATCTCCTGTCTGCACGCTGCAGGCACAAACTCCCCAGGTACAATGAGGGGGGGGGGGGGGGATCCATAAACCAAGACAGCCGGAGGAGTTGAGATCCTCATTGTGGTGTAACACTATTGGTGGGACATTGAGCAGGCCGATGATGTCATGGGGCAGGACCTCTGCATCTTAGAGGCTCAGGACTAGCAGGGAAAAGCCTGCACATGTAGATATTCATTAAGTGTATGCTAAAATAAAGCAAGATAAGAATGCAACTCCAGGCTCAAGGTCATTTTTATAACGAACCCAAAACTACACTCCTTGGGTGCTGTTCTTTTCCCAGGAGGATCCAGGGCAGCTCGTCCACCTAATCAGGTCCCTGGAGGCAGGCCATCAGTGCAGTCTTCATGTGCCTATGGAACCACTCCACCAGGCCATTCAACTGTCATGATCAGCTGTCATGTGGTGGAGCTGCATTCCCTGCATTCATGACAAAACGTCCCAGAGGGCGGAGGTAAACTGTGGGCCTCTGTCAGAGGTGTCTTGTGTGGGTAGGCCAAACCGAGATATCCAGGCAGTAATAAAAGCCCTGGCACATGAAACGGTCAATGAGTCTGTCGTAGGAACCATCTCTGGCCACTGAGTGAATCTGTCAATGACCGTTAACAAGTACCTATACCCTTGTGACACTGAAAGCAATGGCGACATGCACGTGGTTGAATCTGCGCTGCAGTGGCTGGAAAGGCTGAAGCGGCACCTTCACCTGGCTTTGCACTTTTGCAAATTGGCAGTCCATGCAAGTCTTTGCTTAGTACATAACTTTTTTATCCATGCCATACAAGCTTGCCATCTATCAGGCGGACCATCACTCGAATGGAGGGATGGGACAATCTGTAAAAGGCATCAAAAATGCAACATCACGTAGCAGGGACAATAGAGCAAGGCAGTCCTGTTGAAAGTTGCACAGGAAAGTGGTACTTTGTGGCCCAAAGGCTTCATCTGAGTTGGAGGCTCATGAGAGCAGTTCTGTAAGCCGGGAGTTCGTCAACCTGGTGCTGAGCTTTGGCAAACACCATGAGACAGGGCATTAGCTACCACATTATTCTTAACGGAGATAGCTTTAATCCTGGTTGAAAATTTGGATGCGCAAGATATATGGCATTGCTGGTGGGCTAACCAGGGATCTAATGCCTTCACGAAGGAGAACATTAGCGGTTTGTGGTCAGTAAAAACCACAAAGTCCCTGTTTTCCAAAAAAATAGAGGAAGTGTCTGACTGCTAGGTACAGCGCCACCAGTTCCCCATCAAACGTGTTGTATTTTGTTTCCAGAGGCCAAAGGTGCCTATTAAAAAATACTAGAGGCTTCCATTATCCACTGATGTACTGTTCCAAGACCCGACCTACTGCGTTGGATGCATCTATTGTCAGGCGGTTGGTGCATCCATTTGTGGATGGACCAGCAACATTGCCTTTGCTAGGGTGCAACTGGTCTACTGGAATGCTAGTGTCATCTCTTCTATCCACTAGAGTTCTTTGGCATCGCTGGACACAAGGTCGAAGAGGGTAGAAAATGAAGATAGAAATTGACAATCCTCACAAATTCATGGAATCCTTTGATAGTATCAGGCCTTGCAAATTTGAGGATGGCTTCCACCTTGGTAGGCAATTGAAGGACACCCTGGTTGATGATCTGATATCCCAAGAACTCGATAGAGGACTGTCTGAATTTGCACTTGGCAAGATTTAGGGTTAGCCAGAACTCCCGTAGGTGACAGCACAGTAAATTCAGATGCTTCAGGTGCTCTTTGTGGGACTGGCTGGCAATGAGTATGTTGTCCAAGTATTCGAAAAGAAAGTCCATGCCATGCCCCAATGTGCCCATCAGTCGCTGGAATGTTTGTGCATCATTTGAGCCCAAAAGGTATTCTCAAAATTTTGAAGAGGCCAAACGGCATTGATGGCCACATCTTCCAGGTTTACAGGTATTTGGTGGTACCCATGCACCAAGTTGATTCTAGAAAATATCCTGGCCCCATGAAGATTAGTTGTAAAGTCCTGTATTTGGGGGACAGGATAGTGGTCTGCAGTGGTAGTGTCATTAAGATGCCTGTAATCCCTGCAAGGTCTCCAGCCTCCCGTGGCTTTCAGACCTGCGTATGATTCCAAGTTGCTCCATTTTGTGGAACTCGTTTTGCAAGCCGCAACTTGTTGCGTGGCAGGCATGTTGAGGAAGTCCTTGGGTGAGGATGTGGTGTGCAACACGTTTTGGTGTGGCAGTGGAGAACTGGGGAGAGACAATGTCCAGAAACATCACGTTTGGCAAATTCATTGTTCAAGTACTCCATGGCGTCTTGGTGTAGGGCGGGTTGTTTGGCTTTTCCAAGGCGGAAAGTCCGGAACATTGTGGTGTCCACCAACTGCACCCTTTTAATTCCATCATCAATGAGGAAGTCAGCACCCAGCAACTGCCAGGACATAGCAGCAAGAATGAACTTCTGTGTGAACTTATTATTGCCAAATTTCAGGGGTATAGTCCATGTGCCGTACGTATGAAGCAAACTTATTTACTGCAGTGAGCGCCGGACCTGTGTTGCTGGTAAGGGTGTCAAAGCCCCAAGGAGGAAGGACACTAACCTCCACACCCACGTCGACTATAAATATGCGCTGAGAGAGTTCATCCCAGACGTAGAGTAGGCTGTTACGGTGGCCAGCACAGCACTAATTTCAGTGGGCCTTGCGCCTTGCTGTTTCACACACAACAGAATGTCTGCACAGGCGGCCATTGTTTGAAGGTTATCAAAGTCCTCATTAGCCAACATGAGGCAGACGTCTTCTGATTATGCTCTAAAAACAAGTGCTTGAAGAACAAGCAAGGCCTATGGCTATCTGCCAGTGCCACGTCATTCATTAACACCAAAGGGGTGTGGTCCCCCAGGCCATCTATATAGAGGAGCCATGTGGCTCACTCGCACTGTGGGAGACCATAAAAACAAAGAAGGAGGGCTTTTGGGGTTTCTTGCCGAGAGCTGGTGGGTCCCAAAGGAAATCCACTACTCAACCAGCTGTGTCCTGGTTGAGGGCGTTTACCACATGATAGTATTTAGTGGGGTCAACATCTATCTTGCGAATGTGGAACTGTGCCTCAGCCTGCCTGAACCAAACTTCAGGTTGAGAGGCAGGCAATTTAAGCAAAACCGCTGCATTGTCCACTTTGGGGTTGAAATCCATTTGGGCCCATCAGGGTCACCAATGAAGCAACTGTGTCGCAGTGTGAATGAAGAACGAGAAAATGATCACTCGCAGTAAAGTCAAAGTTCAGTAAAAATTATTTTCTCAAACAGCCACACCCAGCTTTTTAAAACCCCATGTATTCTAAATGATGTAATTGCACTGTGACATCATGATGTCACTCAGAACCTCCTGAGCTGGTTCGATTAAGCCACCACTGAGTCACTACAACAGGGTTTTTAGATTTTTCAGTCTTCAGTGCTAATGTTTAATATAATGAACAAGCAATTTAAAAATCATTGCATCTTAGGAATTCTTGAAGCATTTAAGTATATACTTCTCTTCTCAAAGCTGTACTTTTGGAAATGTTGCATGTATTAGCCATTCCTTGTTAAACTGTCCATGACTATATAAATAGACATTTTGTTTTTTAAAATATTTTATTATACCCATGTGATTTACTTGGTAATAAAACAATTTACTGTTTTAGTCAAAATATCTTCACTTTATTCAATTGTGGAATATCTCCATCTTCTTCATTACAGAAAATATTATTGAATCCAATGTTGAAAGGTTTTAAGTACACAAAACACTGATCTCAAATTTTCACCCTCCCTTCCAGCTTTTCAGAGTCCTCCATGGCCCCTGGACTACACTTTGAATAACATCAATATTTTTCTCTACTGCTTCTCATAGATGCACAAATGAAATACTTTTCTTCTCTTTTCTACTTTCCACATTGTCTAATGATCCACTCATGCAAAGGAATTGTACGCAATTCTTTAAAATTGGTATATTTTATTCATGGCTCAGGATATTGTCTCCTCTCCACTGACGAGACCTAGTGCAGATTGACTGGTTAACTCATATGAACAAGCCCATAACAGTAAGCTCTATTCAATTATCTTCATTGTTGTCCATCCACTTTTATCTCTAAAGTTGTCCTAATAAGAAAAGGTTGCTAGAAGACAAGTTTTCAGCATTAACCTGACATGTTAATGTCTATTTTTCACAGATATGCCTTGAACAAAAGGACATTTTAAGTATTCATTCTCAATCTAATATCCAACAGAGATAATGTTCCCAATATTGTTATGCTGAGATTGCAACAAACTATTACAAAAAGGAGAATATTGTAGAACCTAACATTCAAGTATTTGGTCACTTCAAATTGTCATCAATCTATCTCTAAAGCAATTAGTATTAGTTTTGTAACTGAGTATCATCCATTAAGTATATAAAAATTAATTCTTAGCAGCCGAGGTTTCTAATTAACAGCAGCAACATAACGGTACATAGAAAAAGTAATTAATTATTTGACTAAATTTTTTAGTATTGTCAGTGACTGAAATATATTTTTATGTCTATCAAAAACTGTTCCCATTAAAAATTAAAATTACAAGTTATGAACAATTACCCAATTTTTATGCATATAGCGCGCATTATATGCATATTTTACAAACCAGGTCTTAACCCCGCCCCCCCCCCCCCCCCCCGCATTATATGGATGCGCACTATAAGAAAAAAAATTTATATGTTGAAAGAACATGCACAATTAATAGCTGTCATGGAAAAGACATGTTGGCAGTTTGTAGCGAGCATGGGAATATTATAGCGAGTGTAGGAATATTATAGCAGCAATTAAAAAAATGAGCTGTTACAACCCCAGAGGACCCCAAAACCCAGCAGCAATAGATATTCACCAAGACAAATGGTTGCTTAAACAAAAGTTACTTTTAATTATCTTTAAATATGAAAATAGAATCAAACTTTAACTTATCCCTATTGACTTACTTAACCTAACTTAACCCCCTTCTAATTCTAAGCGCACGTGTATGTAATGTGTGTGTAAGTTCAGAAAAGTTCTTTAGTTCACAGTCCAATCTCACTTCTCATTGATTCACTGGTTGCAGGCAATTCTTTTACTTATAAAGTTTACCAGGCTTTGGTGCTTGAAAGGTAAATGGTTGGTTTTCAGCGAGAGATTTGTTGTTCCTTTTTAATCAGCCACTGCAGTATCTTGATGACGAAAGTTCCTCATTCATGGTTTTCCAAATGATAACCTCTTTCTTTCAGGTCACCACAGAGTTCCTTTTTGTTTCCCTTATTCCAAGTGAAACATTAGACAGCCTGTCCTCTCCTCTTGCATGAACCATAAGGGCTTTGACCAGGCCGCCTTTCAAATGGGCTTTCCATAAGCTTGCCAGCTTGCCCTGTTCCAGTCCCAGCTGCTTCTGCTGGCTGTAACAGTGTACAAGTGGTCTATCTCTCTCTGAGAGAAACCCTATTTGACTCTCTTTGCTTGCAAAACCATTCGTCCCTCTTAGAACAGAAGCGCTCCGACAAACTCTTTCATCTGTTGCCTTTTTTGTAAACAACAATCCATTAGTGAAGTCTCTTGAGCACTCTTCAAAGCTCTTGCAAAAGCTGTTGGCCCTGACATGTCTAGCATGAGTCAGGGCTCCAGTATTTCAAATAAGATCTGTTTTAAAGTGTTTGTATGTAACCTACTCTAACAAACCTTTCCCAATTTATCTTCCAAAAACATAAATATAAACTCTGCCACAGGGCACAATTTATAGCAAGTGTGGGAATATTTTAGTGAGCAAGAGAATATAATAGCGACAATGGGCACAATTTATAGCAGGCATGGGAAATTTTGATTTTGAGAATATCACTTTGTACTGAATGCCATGGTACTTCTATAAACAAAACATTCTGGCTCGGGCACTGCACCTTATCAATGTTAAGTGCCCAGAACTGTCCCTGAGGAAGGAGATTAACATATCAAGTGCCTCTGATTTGAGACAGCATTAGAATTAAAATCCTGCTCAACTCCAAAGCCTGTCTTTAATCTATTTAATTGATTCTTCTCCAAACTGTGTTAATGTGTTGCAGCAGGATATGTTTTTAATGGCTGATTGACACCTCTGGGGGAAGTTGTTTGAGTATTAATTGTGGGGGATTAACTCTGGCAGATACTAGTATGTGCTTCATTTCATGTTCCATTTAAATGCAGATTGCTTTTGTTAGTTGAAATTTAGAATGCTATATCCACGTGTAAAATGTGTGTGTGTGTTATATGCACGAAAATACGGTAATACCTTACCTTTTCACCTGTTGCATCCAGAAAAGTGAGACCGAAATAATCCTTTTCTAACAAGTTGATTTGTTCACACATCCTGTCCATTATTATTTGCCCCTTGGAGCGTTTCTGAAAAACAAAGTTAATTCATAATTTAACCTGTGAAAAATAATATAAAATGGCATCATATTTCAATTCAAAAGAGGCACATTTACATAAAAGCAAAACACAATGAAGGAATAAATTAGTCCAGCCATAAGTAAATGATATATTTCTAAAATGATACATGCCTAACATCATCGTAAAAAGATTATTGGCATGAAGCATTAATTCTGTTTATTTTTCCATAGAGAATGCTCGAAGTTAGTATCAACCTAAATCACATAATTCAACTAGTATCTTTCAGGGAAGAAAATGTGGCATCTGTTACTCTTACATGTTTCCTCCGTTTGGGGACAATTAAGGATGAATAATTAGACCATTAGATAAAGAAGCAGAAATAGGCCATTCAGCCCATTGAGTCTGACGTGCCATTTAATCATGAGCTGATCTATTTTCCCCATTCAGTGCCACTGCCCTGATCTCCCTCCCCCCCCTCCCCCACCATAACCTTTGATGTCCTGACTGATCACAAACCATCAATCTCTGCCTTAAATACACCCAATGTTTTGGCCCCCACAACTGCCTGTGGCAACAAATTCCACAGATTTACATTCCACACTATCTCAGTATATAGGACAATAAACAATACAATGCAATTCACTTGCATTCATGAAGTATTGCAATGATTTTCAGAGAGCATCATAAAAACTTTGGAATATTTTTCCATTGCCTTTAAAGTACTAACCAATACAGCAGCCAATTTGCAAAGTTCCAAGTATGCAATGACCTATTACGCATGATAAGAATCTCAACAGCAAACACGTGGAAATGGTAGTACCTCAAGTATAATCCCTCCAGCGTCAATGACAAAGTTAAAAAATTCACCAGTCTTTTACACTTAATGGAGAATTGAAAATTACATCTTTCATATTAATAAAGCCCCCTTTCACACTGCCACTGAACGTGGGTTGATCCTGGCAATTTATTGGGTATTTAGGAGGTCATCCGCCAGTGTGAATGCTCCAAACTGGGCAGCGGCACAAATCACTGGACTCTGATACAACTCAGGGGGTACCTGTGTTCGTGCATCAGTCTGGCCAGGTTGTTTATGTTTCAGTGTAGTTAAAGCTAGTGTTCTGTTTCTGAATGTATTTTTTAGTGTAGGTGTCAGTGTAGTTTTAGAATTAGTGAGGGCAATCACAAAGCAAAAAATTTGACACTAGGTCTGCCAAATTTTGTGGGAGCTGGTCTGTGGGTTTGTCCTCAGCTTGAACAGTCTAAAGCCCACTGCAGTAGATTTTCCCATGCTCTTTTACACATTGTGCACATCTTATTAAATTGTGACTCTCCATCTCCCCACGCTTTTTCATAAATTGTGAGTGTACGTGCTTTATTCCCGCTACAATTTCACTGCCCTGGGAGAACTTAATACATCACTCAGGATGTCACCACTAGGTGTTGCCCCCCCCCCCCCCCAATCCACAATAGGAGGTAAAGGGTGCACAACCTCAGGATTTCATGGTCCACTGTGAATGGCTCACCCGGTACTAAAACATGGGTCATTTACACACCTATTTAGTGGGTTGTCAGTGTGAAAGGGACTTAAGCTACAACTGTGCCAGAGATCTTAATTAAAAAATCTCTAGTCATATCAGTTATACTCTCATTGGAATGCAATATGGCAGACATATATTCATCAGATAAAATTTTCTGTGGGTGGAAGCAAGACAATAATTAGACTCACTTAGATGAAATACTTCTGAAAGACATGAAAATAAAGAATGACAGGCAACCATCAAAGAACATAATAGCATAGTACTGGCCCTTTGACCCTCAATTTTGTGCCAACGTATATCAAAAACTTAACCCTTCCTACCTCGTAACCCTCTATTTTTCTACCACCCCGGCAAGACATTCCAGGCACCCACAACTCTGTAAAAAGAAAACTTACCCCTGATGTCTCCTTTAAACTTTCTTCCCTTCACTCTGTACTGATGTCCTCTAGTGTTTGCTACTCCAGCCCTGGGACAAAGATACTGGCTGTTGCCTCACAGAATCTTGTAGACTGTTTTCAGTCACCTCTCATCTTTTTTCCACTCCAAAAAGCAAAGTCCTAGCTCTGCTAACCCTGTCTCCTAAGACAACATCCAGGTAAATCTCATCTGCACCCTCTCCAGAGCTTCCACATCCCTCCTATAATGAGGCGACCAGAACTGAACACTACATTCTAAATGTAGTCTAAATGTAGAGTTGCAACATGACCTCACGACACTTGAACTCAATCCCTCAACTAATGAAGCCCAACATCCCATAAAGAAGGGCTCCTTTATTATCCTATCAATCTGCACGGCAATCTTGAGAGATATATGGATTTGGACTCCAAAGTCCCCTTGTTCTCCCACACTGTTAAGTATCCAACCATTAACCCTGCACTCAATCTTCAGGTTTGCAATTTTCCAGCTACATCATCAGGTCACACCACTGCATTTCTCTGGTGATCAAGTCCTTCTAACCATCCCTCCTTATCCTTTCAGTGCAGGAAATGGGTGTGATGCAAAGGCCCTCTTTGTGGAGAATTATTTTGGAGAGGAAACGACAATTGGAAAAGAAACATTTCTTTGGATCAAGAAGGCATGTTGTGGAAAATCATGATATGGACATTTTCTAGGAACACAACCCTTCCCATGCCCACCTGTATAGGAACACAACCCTTCCCATGCCCACCTGTATAGGAACACAACTCTTCCCATGCCCACCTGTATAGGAACACAACCCTTCCCATGCCCACCTGTATAGGGACACAACCCTTCCCATGCCCACCTGTATAGGAACACAACCCTTCCCATGCCCACCTGTAATGTGTTAAATAATGTATCAGACTATCTGATGAGTGGGAAAGCAAGGTACAGTTGCGCTTGCCCTTGCCTTCGAGTTTTTTGATGAACCTTTTCCTTCAGGTCATGTCTGTATACCAAGCTTTTGTTGTAAGGGCCTCATATACCCTCCTAAACCACTTCATGACTCTCTTTAAGCTGTCCTGCCTTGCTCTCCTAAAAACTTAGCATCAATTTTTCCCTGATTACATTCCTGTGAAGCATCCCTGAGCATTTTACTTAAAAGTGGCAAATAATTGTAGATTGATGAGAACATCTGTAAACTGGACATTTAAATGAAGCTCATTTTCTACCTCCTTGCATAAGAGTCGATCATTTCAAGCATTTCCCACTAAACATATTTTCCCCAAAGATTACTCCTTGCTCATTCTATAGACATTCTATTACCAATACTCTGCCATGATCCTAATTGATGAAAAGGGGTTCATTGTGTCATATTTTCACCTCAAATTCAGTGCACATTTACAAATTTAGACAAGAAAACATGAAACATTTTTGACCTACCTCTGAAATTCTAAAATATATGTAAACATTTTGGTACATAAAAGACCAAATTCAGCATAATTATTACCATAAGCAACCACTCCAATTAAATTATTTTGTTTAAAAGTTAAAGCAATCCCTTTATTCAAGCACACATTTAACCACACAAATTCCAGATCATTACTCTATTTAATTCCAAGAATTCAATATCACAGCCTATTATTTTTAAGCAAAAAGTTGCACAAGCAAGCACGGTGCAAAATGTAAAGTACAAGTAATTTGAAAACAATCATTACTATAGTCCTTAATTATGTAATGTTGACTGTCATCAGGTAATTCCCACAATTTACAAAATTTAAATTCAAATCCGAGTTGCTGGCACTGTAACAGCATGGCGCTAACTGCCATGCTAACCATGCCACTATCATAATTAGCCCACCGCCCCCAAGTTTACAGATAAAGTGTTACTAATAACCTTACTATACCAAGACTCTTACTAGTCAGGAATAGGAATACACTTTGGGAGAGTCACCCTAGCGGCATTAGCCGGCTCAATCCTGGGCACAGCCATTTTATTCAAACACAACTTTATTCAAACAGCTGCTCCAGGCAGGGCACAACCGGTTGGCTAAATATTTGCTCCCATCGCCAAGGATTTGTGTATTTCTTCAGAGCATACAGTACAATTCCAATTATCAAAAAAAAATCAGATTCTCCAAAATCCTCTTATCTGAATTTTTTTTTTCTGGATCCAAACTGACCGGGAATCTCAGGCTTCCGCTGGCAGCAGCAGCGAACCTCAGGCTCCCACTGGTGGACAGGGACCTCAAGCTCCTGGGTAGGAGCAGGACCCTCGGGCTCTCAGATGAGCAGGGCCTCGGTGGGGAAGTGTCAGTGATTAGCAGTGTCCCTCTTTTTTTGGTGAGAATTTAACATTATTTAAATGCTTAAAAAGCCTTCTTTTGTTGTTTGTTGTTTAAACACTGTTACAAGTGATTTGCTGTTGCTACTGGGCTGTTAAAAAAAGACCAGTTCTCCGAGAAAAAAAACGTGAAATAAGCCCAGTCTCGACCATTTTGGATAATCAGAATTGTACTGTATTAACTTTTATTATTTAATTTTTTTATTTATGGTAATTTTTATTTCCATTTATCTATTCATTATTTATTTGTTTCCTTGGTAGGGGGTGGGCTGGTTGCTTGGGGTTACCAGTTGCTTGAATTCCACAATACAACGATTTTATTGTATTAAAACAGTCTTTTACAATTTAAAGGAAAGCAAAACTGTCTGAAGTATGAAATGCATCTGTTGGAATATTATCAAATACAACTCTCCAGGTAGAGAGAAATATTCTGGAGTTGCACAAAATAGATTTCACTGCTTTAGCTGTCATACGCCATGGCTTATTGGAGAACCCAAGATTTCACAATTTTGATTTCTTTAACAGCATTTTGTACTAAAATGTTAACTTTGTATCAGATAAAATAATCAATTTACACTTCTCAGAGAAGAAACTGTAAGAGACTCAGAATACGCTACTGTTCATTCAGTCGAAACATGGAAGGTTTCTTGGGCAAAATAGAAATCAGTGCATCATTCTATCCACAAAGGGCAAGACTAAAAATGTACCCAATGACACGTCAAATTCACCATCCTGAATTAAACTCAGAACACCAACATTCATCCTGACTCAAGAATTAGGTTTGTGCTTTACATCCACAAAAACAAGCTGGTTAATATTAGCCCAAACTATGTATGATAATGTATTTTATTACCATACATAAAAGTACAATGTACAGAATCACAAATTATTTGGTTGTAGATACTTTGTAAAAGAAAAAAAAAACTCCTATAGTATTACTGTACAGCAAGAGATAGCACAAAAGATAGACAATAAATATTCACATTTACAGCAGTGTTTAAAAAAAGGGTTTCAATAGTGCAGACAAGTATTTGTGTGGAATGGGAGGAGTTTATGATTTGGTTATCAAGAAAAAGTTCAAGAGGCTGATAGCCATTGAGGAAAAAAAACTGTTCTTGAACTTGGAGGAACTGGACTTCAGCCTTTTGTACCGTCTTCCAAAGGATAGCAGCAAGAACAGGTTCTGAACAGGCAATTTGGGTCTTTCATGATGTTGGCTGCGTTTTTGAGGCAGCATCACAAAACGATGTGTTCAATAGATGGTAGGTCAGTGCCTGTGATGGATCTGGTCACATTCTTCCACATTCCTGGGTACTCAAATTACCAAACCAAGTCATGATCCATCTAATCAGTACACTTTCCATAGTGCAAAGTAAAACACAAAAGCCTGATCACCACTAGTCACCTCCCTCCCACAGCATCCAATCTCATTGTTTCCCAATCCCGCACTGCCCAGTTCTACCTCTTAGCCAAGATATACAAACCCAATTATCCGTGTATACCCATCATTTTCACTTGTACTTGCTCCACCAAACTAGTATCATCATTTCTCAACTCTATTTCGCCCCCGGTCCAATCTCTCCCCACTTACATACATGATCCTCACATGCCCTCCATCTCTTCAATGACTTCCAATTCCCTGAACTTGACTGCCTTATTTTCACAATGTACGTGCAATCCTTTTACACCTCCACCCCCCAAAGAAAGCCTCAAAGCCCTTAGTTTCTTTCCATATAAGAGACTAACCCAGTCACTCTCCAGGACCATGCTCCTCTGCCTGGAAAAACTTTTTCTCAATAACTTGACTCATCCCACTTTCTTCAAATAAAATGAGAAGCCATGGGTATCCACCAGTCCCAACTATGCCTGCCTGTTTATGGAGCAATTCATGCTTCAAGTCTACACAGGCAAGGCCCCTTAGCTTTCTCCACTGACGAAAGCATCGGGGCTGCCTCATGCACCCGTGATGAGCTCATCAACTTCATTCACTTGTGACAGCATAGATATGTTTTTGGGACATAAATTGGGAAAGGTTTGTTAGAGTAGGTCACAAACAAACACTTTGAAACAGATCTTATTTAAAATACTGGAGCTCTGCCCCATGCTAAACATATTGACTCCCCAGCTTTTGCAAGAGCTTTGAAGAGTGCTCAAGAGACTTCACTAATGGATTGTTGCTTACAAAAGGCAACAGATGAAAGATCTTGTTGGAGCCACAGATTGTCTGGAAGAGAACATGTTGTTCTAAGAGGAACATGTGGTTTTGCAAGCAGAGAGTGTCAAATAGGCTTTCTCTGAGAGAGTGACACAAAGATTAGTTCTACAGTGTTACAGTCAGCAACAGCAGCTGGGACTGGTACAGGACAAGCTGGCAAGCTTGTGGACAACCCCATTTCGAAGATGCCCTGGTCAAAGCCCTTGTGGTTCATGCAAGAGGAGAGTACTGGCTGTCTAATGTTTCACTTGGAATAAGAGAAACAAAAAGGCACTCTGTGGTGACCTGAAAGAAAGAGGTTATCATCTGGAGAACCCTGATGGGGCAAGTTTCGTCAGCAAGACACTGAAGTGGCTGATGGAAGTACATCAGTTGTGGATGTCCTGGAACAACAAATCTCTATCTGAAAACCAACAAGAACCTTCCTGAGCAGTAACCATTTATCTTTCAAGCCACAAGGCCTGGTGAACTTTATAAATGTTAAATTCTGTACACAGTATAAGAGTTGCCTGCAACCAGTGAACTTGGAGGAATGAGAAGTGAGATTGGACTGTGAACCAAAGAACTTTTCTGAACTTGCACACACATTATATACACGTGTACCCTTAGAATTAGGCTAAATTGATAGTGATAAGTTAAAGTGTGATTCTGTTTTCATGTTTAAATTAAAAGCAACTTTTGTTTAAGTAACCATTTGTCTTAGTGAATATCTGAAGCTGCTGGGTTTTGGGGTCATCTGGGCTCGTAACTCTTCACTGCCAACTTCCACCCCGATCTCAAATTCACCTGGTCCATCTCAGTCAACACTCTCCCCTTTCTTGATCTGTCTCCATCTCAGAAGACAAGCTTTCCACTGTCATTTTACAACCCACCAACTCTCACAACTATCTCGACAATACTTCTCCACACCGTGTCCCCTGCAAGTATTCCTTTCCCTTCTTGAAATTTCTGTCCCCACCGCATCTATTCCCAAGATGAGGTCCAGTCAAGAAATGTCCGCCTTCTTCCACAAATATGGATTTCCCTCCACCACTATCAACTCAGCCCTTACCCGCATCTCCTCCATTTCCTGTTCATCTTCCCTGACCCCCTCTGTCCCCAGAATTCCCTTTGTCCTTACCTACCACCTCACCAGCCTCCACATAAAACACATTGTCCTCCATAATTTCTGCCACCGATAACATGATTCCAGAACTAGACACACTTTCCAACTTCCGTTGGGACCACTCCCTCTGTGGCTCCCTCATCCACTTACTCTTCCCCTGTGGTTGCAGGAAGTGCCACATGCGTCCTCCTCCCACACCACCATTCGGGGCTCCAAACAGTTCTTTCAACTGAAGCACAACCACTTGTGCATCCACGGGAGTTATCTACTGTATCCCATGCTCCCTTTGTAGCCTTCGCTACATCCAAGAGACTAAGAGATTGCTTCATTGAGCCCCTTTGCTCTTCCGCATCAGTGACAGGGATTCCCCCAGTGGCCAACCAGGTCATTTCACTCCCATGCTCACATGTCTGCGTATGGCATCATGTACTATACCACCAAGACCACCCATAAATTGGAGGAACAACACTTGATTTTCCATCTGAGCTCTCTCCAACTAGATAGCATTAACATCAACCTCCAGTTTCTGCTAGCCATCTCTCGCAATGTTCTCCCTCCCTTCCCTTTGTCTTTCCTCCAGCTCTCCCTTTCCATTCACAGAGCCATCCCTCCTTGCTGGTACGCCCTCCCTTATCAACCTATTACCTCCTGCCTTTGGGACTGTGCTCTCGTCCTGCTTCTCACGTTTTGTTTGGGTGCCTGCTGACATTTTTCATATCTTGAAGGGCTCAAGCCTGAAACAGTGATTATGTATCTTTTTATCTTTATCACTGTTTGAACAGCTGAGTTTCTCCAGCATTAAGTTTTTACATTTTCTACAGTATATGTTTAGAAATTTGATAGATTATTTGATGAGCTGCCAAATCTCCTTAGAGGTAGACACTGGTGTGCTTTCGTCATGGTTACCTTGATCTGTGTGCCCAATAAGTGGAATCCCACAAACTTGAAGGTTCAAACCCCCTCCACCTCTGTCCCATCACTGCAGACACATACATGGCCTCTCAGCCTCCCCTTCCTAAAATCCACAAACTTCTTGCTACCATTGATATTAAGAGCAAGACTGTTGTTTTGGCAACACCCTAGAAGATTCACGATCTCCAACCTGTATTTGATCAACAATGATGGTGTTGCCTGCAAATTTATAGATTGCGTTGGATCCAAACTTGGCAAGACAGTCGTAAGTGTACAGGGAAAAGAATACACAGCTTTGGGATTGACCTGTCAATAGTCAGCAAGGGTACTTAAACTTTGTACTACTTTAACACCAAATCAATCTTGGCACTCATGATTGCTTTCTTCAGTCAAAAAACTACAGGTTCAGATTTACTGTCAAAGTACCTACATGACATCACATACAACCCCAAGATTCTTTCTTCTCAGGGCGAGGCAAAATGAACACTTATTGAGAGTGCAAAAAAAACCTGTATATAGCTTATACATGTGAACAAAAAGAGTGATAAACAGATAATAAATGTAAACAAATTGACTGTGCAATACAGAAATAATTTTTTTTTAATTAAGTGCATAAATAAGAGTCCTTAAATGAGTCCCTGATTGAGTTTGTTGTTTAGCAGTCTGATGGTGGAGGGGTAGCAGCTCTTCCTGAACCTTGTGGCGCAAGTCTTTCCTGATGGTAGCAGTGAGAATAGAGTATGCACTAGGGGGTGTGAATCCTTGATAATTTCTGCTGGTCTCTGATAGCAGCACTCCCTGTAGACATTCTCAATAGCAGGGAGAGTTTTGCCTGTGATGTCCTGGGCTGTGCCCTCTACCTTTTTGAGGGCTTTAAACTCAGGTTTATTCCCTATATACAGAAACACTCTGCCTTGACCAGCTTCAAGGCTTAACATGTTCAATTCCCTTTCTACCATGACTGGTTTTAAAATGCATGTTTGATTGAGCTATCTGAAGTGGTGCAGTGCACATGTATTGCATGATGGCTGTGTCCATCCAAAAAACACCTCAACAAACAAGATTTGCTAGCTATACAATTCCAAAATATTTTCTGACATAAACTCCACATTATTTTCCTTCAAAGAGAAGCTTAAAGTTAAATCCACCCTATATTAAAAAAAAACACTATCAGTTGATTTCCAGATACAAACTTCATTAACCACCAATATTATTATTGTTTCCTCACGGGAAACCTGTTATTTCTTTGAGTATCTTAAGTGCCAGTGATATGGAGGCTCTAAAGTATCCTTGGTCAAGCAAAGGAATCAGTTTGCCCTTAATAGGTCAGGCAACATCTGTGGGAAGAGGAACAAGAGTTAAATGCTCAAGTTGAAACAGTTTGATCAGAATTCCACATCTAATACGGAACTCATTTAAATAAATTTATTGTCAGCTGCACAAAAAGCTGAAATTATCCAGAGAAAACTTTGGTTGATCAACTATTTTATGAAACTTAAGGGAACTGAGACTAATACATTATACTGAAAATTCTAACTGTATAGATCAAGATATAAACTAATGAAGCAATTGTCAGAGAGTGAACCACTTGAGATGTCCATTTTCTACTGTCTTCACAAGATAGCAATCATTCCTTCTCTACCCCATATTTAGTCAGTATTGAATGATGACTGACCAAGACTAAAGTAGCTTCAAGCACAGAATTACTGACATCTTTGAAATATATTATACCCTGCTAATGCCAACTGTAATGATGTATCTACAGCTGCTATGGATGCAACGACTAACTTTTCTCAACAGAAGAATGTGAAGGAATTGTGTTTTGCACTCCAAATTGGCAAAGACTACCTTGAAATACAAGATACAAACAGACAACACTGGTAATATTTAGCCAGTCAGGCAACACTACAGATAGTGAAATGCAGTTTCTTACCTGAACATATTGTGCCATACAATTTCACTCACAGCAGAACACATAGGTTATGGCTGCAAAATGACCTACAATTAACTAGTGTATTTTCAAGGTGAAAATGTTACTGACAGCAATGTTCATTTATAATTGTGATCATTTATAGTGAGATTTTTTTCAAGTGAAGCTTTGAATAAAACATAAAATCAGTTATTAGGACAGTTGAGTAATCATTTCCACTAACAATGCAAGATTTTAAAAAATCATTCCCATGGATTCTAACAAAGAATACAACATTTTTCACATTTCAGGATATTTTGAAAGTGAACTCATTAAACAAATTGTGATTCATGCAACCTACATTCTGACAATCAAGTCTTCAAATATTTAACAAAATTTGATATTTTTAACCATGTCATCACAAATAAATCACATTATTAATCACACAACCAGTTAATATCACTATAATTTAAAAAAATAACAAGTTATTACCTCAATTTCATAGATAAACTCTGAACCATCCAGCATAAAGACCTTGCTATGCACAATATTAATCTTTCTGGAAATTTTCAGAGGGAATTTTTTGCTGTCATCTTCATCTTTCTGAAACTCCTCATCTTTGTTACTTTCATTCTTTTTCTCATCTGGTACCACTTCTTCAATGTTCTTATTTGCATCCTTTTCAACTGTTTCTTCAAGCTTTATCTCTTCTGCTGGCTGCAAAAGAGAATTTGATATAATTCAATAGGCTGCACAATATAGGCTCAACACCTTATTTTATTACAGATTTACGTAGAGCATTTCAAAACCAAAATATATATTTCTTTTATTGTTGCTGCATTTTAATCAATCAAAATACCACCACTTATTTTACAAACACCACAGTTTACAGCAGAGACAGTAAAATTAATTAGCCTTCAGAAAATGTGCTGTCAGTGCTAAATTTTAATGGAGGGACATTACATCCAATAGCTATGCACCATTAGATGCTCCGAGAAAGGCAGTCCCCAAAATTAAATACCAAATTACTGTCAGACCACAACTATATCAAAATTATGCCATGCAAAGCATTTAAGTGTATAATTAAAGTTATCGAGGGTAAAAAAAAAGTTTGCATCTTTCACACAATTCTTGTCAAATGCACTTCCCCAGATATACTCCTGTTTTTTTTTTAATTACTAGCCAAATTCACACTTGGCCTTTTTAAAACACCAGTCATTGCAAATTTAATTTTAAGTTTAAATTTCTTCACTTGTCTATTTGGGTGTCTTGCATCAGCCTAAGCAGTTTAAAATCAACCCCTCCGAATAAACCTCCAGCTATTGTTCTCAAAAGCTTAAAGTTAACCTTTCACTTCTGATTTCACTTTTGGTGATTCCATTGCTTTCTCATGTATTTCAATAGTCTTCCCTTATTCACTTTATTGTATCATTCTCAGGTCAAACTTATAAATCATACAGTGGCACAAAAGATAGTAATGTCTTTGAGAACAGTAACATATTGACATTTATATAGTAACTAATAAGATGCAAGACAGTTAACAAATCTGCAAAGTAATATCAATTTAAAGCAAGTCAAATAAAAAGCAGAAAATTTATTCAATTACCCAAGCCTTGTTGATTCAGAGCAGCTTCACCCTCCCAACAAAAGCCACAACTACCTCTGTCTGAAAACATTGTGTGGTAAGAATTCACCACTATGCCTGGTCCCTTCTATTTTGTTTCCTCTTATAATTTTCATTTCATTTCACATAAAGAAACTAAGTCCTGCCCATTGTGATGCACTGTTTCCTATATCTGGTTACTCTTTTTCTTCTTGTACTCCTCCTTACCTTTCCTCCCTTAACCAGTTACAAATGTCTCCTCCGAGTTTATTATCCAACTGGTCTCTGTTTTATTTTAAAAGTGGACAATTCATGAACTAGCCTTGGAATAATGGGCATGTCATTTAAAAAAAGATTTGTTACTGTACTTTGTTTCAGCAAAATCCACTAAAATAAGCACGTCTGTTCATCCACAGCACAATTCTATGAACAAACTCCTATTGCTCAAAGTTATCTTGTATATACATTACATTATACCCATCTTCTGTATCTGAGATGACAAACTTTAAACAGCTTTCAATGATCTAATATCAAAAAAAGACCAAGATTGCTTTTGCTATAGCTATGTTAAAATGAATCATATTTGGCAAGAACAATTATCCGAGCTTAATTACTCAAATTGCTTGCAGCTGTTAAGACTGCATCTTCTTTTTAAGAAAATTTTGGATGTGTAGACTTTAAAACTTCCTTCCAGTAGGTAGTTTCTCACCTCTATATTTGGACTATTGCAAACTAATCAATGTACTTTGATCATTTCAATAATATTTTAGTACTTGTTTAAAAATTATAGAAGGTGAACTAGATCGTCCACAGCCTTTTCTAATCTTGCAATCATCAAGTCTCTATCATATTAAAAGCCATTTAAAGTGACAGGAAAAAAAGGTATATATTTTACTATGTTACATTGAGATCATTCAGTATGGGTCCAACTTACACTGAATATTTACTTAGTTTTATTTGAGATACCAAACCTGTTGTTAATTTTCAATAGGTTTCATCAGGTTCACAGAATATTCATTCATAGGTTCTGGAGATTCTGCAAACATCTGATGGAAATAGTACGCATTAACTTGAAATAAGCCATTTTTCCTTTATACAGTAAATACTTCCTGGGCTGCTGTGTACTTCCAGCATTATCTGCTTCTTTTCCGATTTCTAGAATGTGCAGTACTTCCTTGTGGATTACACATTTGTTCTTGAGTTGTTTCAATATCCAAGTCTTTTTTCCCCCAATTTGCACAACATTGCAAAAATCAAATGATCAGAAATTTGTTAAACAGCACTGCACAAAAATCTAGATTTGGGATACAGATGAGAAATATTTAACAAAAAAACATAATTTGTGAAGTTAATAGGAGCACGTGTGTGAAATTGTTACACTATTACAAAATCCCATTATGACATGGCACTGAATTTTAAACTGCCAATTTTAATCATTTGTTCTATACCTGTATTTCTGCACTATTCAATGAATGCTTGTCCCCTGTGTCATCTATCTTGCTCCTCTCTTCTTCTGTTCCTTTCACCACTTCATCCTCTGATACACTCTTCACGAATTCTGGTTGTTTATTTTCTGAATTTTCATCTTTAGCTTGAATGTCCTCCTCAGTCTCCCTTTCTTCTGTCGTTTCAACCGGGATCTTTTGCTTTTTCAACCATCCAGGCAAAAAGCGAGACAACCCTTTGCCACCCAATTGATCCTTCTTGTCACTACTAGAAGAGGTGGTCTGAGTACTTGAATTGAAAGCTGCATTTAATCCTTGTTCTTTCGGAGGTTGTGTTGTGGATTTATGCTCCTCATCTTGCTGAATTTCTTCTTCTGGTTCTTCATTTGGACTTGTGGGCTTGTCAGGATTTGATCGTTCAGAATCGTCTTCTTCAATTTCTTTCGATTCCTCCTTTACTTGAATTGTAGATCCAACTTCAGTGGTCATGATAATACGCTAAACTGTCAATGAAAAAAAAATCACCAGATTAAGAAAAAGCGCTAAAAAGCAATCACCAAATTTCTAAATGAAAGTTCTCACTTGATCCATACAAATTATGATCAAACTCTCAATTATGTTTTTTTTAAAAAAATAATTTCATGTTGAATTTGAAGGATTGAGAACTTCAAATTCCTGGGTGACAACATCTCTGATGATCTATCCTCAGCATCCATGTAGATGCAATTATGAAGGCTCACCAGCAGCTATACTTTGTGAGGAGTTTGAGGAGATTTGGTAAGTCACTAAAGACTCTCGCAAATTTCTACAGGTGTCCTGTGGAGAGCATTCAGATTGGTCCCAATGCATTGGACAGGAAAAGACTACAGAGAGTTGTGAACTCAGTCAGTGTAATCATGGCCATCGATCTTAATTCCATCAAGAACATCTACAAAAAAGTGTTTTAAGAAATCAGCCTCTATCTTCAAAGACCCATGCCACCCAAGCCATGCCCACTTCTCACTGCCACCATCAAGGAGATACAGGAGCTTGAAGATGAATACCCAATGGTATAAAAACTGCAAATCTGAACAAAGTAAATGCAAAATTACAAGAGAAAGCTGCAACGTTTTAGCGCTAAAATGGGAATGTTTAAACTGAAAAAAATGAACATGAGCCGTACATCAGGCACAGAAAACAGACATGTAGCAGTGAGAGAGACTCTGGTGAGAGTCAGAGGTAATTTTATCTCCTACCCTATAAACCAAACTGTCCCAATAGAACTACAATTTCCCCATGCTCCTGTCCACCAAACTAGTATCATCGTACCTCCCTTCTATTTTGACCTCCTGATCCAGTCCCTTCCTACCCAAATGTCCTCCATCACTTAAATAACTTCCAGTTTCCTGGTCTCTTCCATTTCATTTGCACTATCCACGCCAAATTTCTATACAACTCCATCCCCCATATTGAAGGTCTCAAAGCCCTTTGTTTCTTAACAACAGACACAACCAGTCTTCCTCCACCATCACCCTCATTCACCTGGCAGAATTTATTATCACTCTCAATAACCTCTCCTTTGACTCATCCTACTTTCTCCAAGTCAAAAGGGTTATGCACAGGTACCCACATGGGTCTTATATCTGCCTGCCTTTTTGTTGGCTATTTGGAGCAATCCTTGCAACAAGGCTGAACTGGCAAGGCTCCTTAATTTTTCCTCCACGACAACAGCAAGTACACTGGTGCTGCCTCCTGCACCCATGATGAGCTAATCAACTTTAGTCACTTTGCTGCTAACTTTCACCCCTACTTCAAATTCACTTGGTCCATTGCTGGGAACATTTCTTGATCTATCTCCATCTCGGGCTACAAACTCTACAGATATTTTCTTCAAACCGACCAACTCCCATTTAGCTTGACTACACCTCAACACACTTGTCCCCTGTAAGGATTCTATTCCCTTCTCTGAATCCCTTCCCTCCATCATATCCGATTCCAGGTTGAAGTCTTCCATTCTAGATATCTGAGATGTTCCTCCTTCCAAAAAATTGTGGCTTCCCCTCTACTGCCATCAACTTAGTCCTCACCAGCTCTATTTCTTCCTTCCACCCCAAGACCCAGTAAAGAGAGGGCTGCCCTCGTCCTCATCGACCACCCCACCAGCTTCCATAGCCAACAAATTATACTATACAATTTCCATCATCTACAAGATGCAGTCACCAGACACATTTTCCCCTCATCTACTCATCCCTTCGCAGAAATTGCCCCACCAGTACCTACCTACTTTGTAACTGTACCAAATGCTACAGTTGCACCCACACCTCCTCTCTCACCACCATTCAGGCTCCAAACAATTCCTTGCAAGTGAATCAACACTTCACTTGTGAATCTGCACGTGTTAACTCCTGCATCCAATGCTCCCATTGTGGCCTGTCTACATTGGAGACTGGAAGCAGACTGGCAGACTGGAGATAGTTTTGTTGAATATCTTCGCTCAATCCCACTAAAATAATAAGGATCTTCTTGTGGCCAACCCATTTCAATTCCACACACTCATGTCTATCCATGGCCTCACACTGCCAAACCAAGAATACATGCAAATTAGAGTTACACTTAATATTCTGCCAGGGCACTTTTTCAATTAGGTGGCATTAATATAGATTTCTCCAGTTTTCATTAAATTCCTTCCCAGTCTCCTTTCCTCCTGCTCCCCACCCCCTCCTCTCCATCCAGAAAGCTTTCCCCTCCCCATCACCTCAGCTTTTTTCCTCATTCCCTCCCACTCATTTCAACATGTGACCTCTCACCTGCCCCTTCCTCCTCTCCTTGCTGTGTTATTCAGGCTCCTGCCTTCTATTTGCTCATACAATGACAAAGGGCTCAGTCCTAAAACTTTGGTTACCCTTTACTTATAAATGCTGGATGACCAGTTTAGTTTCTCCAGCTCTTGTATATTGCATGTAGCAAAAAAAGTAAGGCAGAAATGGTTCAATGCAACATTGTCAGAACAGAGGCAAAGATATCTTGCTACAAGTACAAGACCACATAGCAGCATACTTGGGCTGTGCACAATTCTAGTTTCCTTTCAGAAGAAAGGATATACCAAGCACAATGAAAGTACAATAAAAGTATGCCAGACTAATTCCCGAGACAAGAGGACTGTTGTATAAGAGATGTGGTTGACCAGGATTGTATTGACCATGCTTAGGACTGAGATGAGAAACAAAGAAAGTTTCACTCAGAAGGTGGCAAGTCTGTACATTTCTATTACTGAAGGCAGTGAAGTCCATGACTCTGATAACACTTGAGGTAGTAAATAATATTTTTTTTAAAGACACATTGATTCAAATGATACAAGCAGAGTGAATTGTTGCTTCTTCTGTGCATCCAGTACAAAAGAGTAAACTCCTCAGCAGGAACAACATTGGTGAACCATGATAGGCCAAGTTTCAGATAATTATCTGAGTCTCTCATTATTATCCAAGTAAAAATTACATTCAAATGCATATCAATTACTTCCACAATGATCCATTCAAGGACAAAATAGATAAAGTGCTTCTTTTACCCATGATTGAATTAGTTCATTGAATTGTCACTTTACTGTTGAGAGGAAAAAAATAACTAGTTTTAACTGTAATCTTTTTGCTACCATAAATAAGGAAACATTAATTGATTTGTAGACTGAAAACAAGGTCAACAATATTACAAACATTTAATCTAATTAGCAAAGAATTGGAGGGGGGAAGAAAGTAAAACTAAAAGAATTAACTGTTGATCTGAAATAAAAATGATCAAATTACATTCAAAAATAATTTTCAGAAGATAATTGAATAAATACTAGGAAGGGAAAACAAATTTGAAATTTGCAAACTTTACTGGTGTGCAAAGAATGTGAATGTGTCAACAGACAGCCACTTGCTACAAATTCAAAGACGCTTTGCTTTGGTTATTCATTGGCAGCGAGTCATTGCATAGTTTGTAGAATGTCTTGATTCTTTCAGACCTTTGCTTCGATAATTATGCTTTCCACTGACATTTTCTAAAATTTCAGTGTAGGTGGTAACATAACACAGATCTCCAGCACCAACTCAAATTGTGCGCTTGGTTCTGATGAAGTTCTGAAGATCATTCAGATGTTTGCTGGAACCCTTTTATAAAGCAGAGCTTAAAAGATTTTACCTAAGTTCATGAACATCCTGCAAACAATAGTTTAAAAAATACTGAAGATAACCACCTGCACAGAGAAGTTAGATAAAAGGGTTTGACCTGACACTAAATGGGATGCCTACATTTTATTTGAAGGTGCATTAAATTTCTTGTCACAGTGCCAAAATAAGGCAAATTTACAATTTTGTACAATACAGATTTAAAAATGTGTACTGGGGAATTTAAGTCTTTCTAGAGCCCAGCTAATTCTCAAGATGGCCACTCTTCAGGGCCTGCCTCAAAGCATTTGAGGCATTTATGCTATTCAAAGTGAGAAATAAAAGTTATGTGAACAATTTCATGTGGTTCAGAGCACAATGAAAATGTCCTCTTATTGTGGCGTTGATGGATGAACAAGAGTGATCAAAAGTGTAAAGTATCTGTCCTCCTGAACAAGATCTGCTCTTCACCATATGTTGCCTGATGTACCAAGTACATCAGCAATGCCCACTTCAGTTGCATTTTTATTGAGTAATATACATTTGCTTTTGCAACATTCCATGGAATTAGTTGATCAGTAATCAACAAACTGGAAGTCAGCTGAACATGGGTGCCACTGACTCAAGGCAAACATCCAATTAGCTTGGCAAATATTAACAGTAGTGGAAGACTACCCGATCTGGTGACTTTTCTTGTGCAGTTATTAATTATTCCCAGAAAATCTCTTATAAATAGATATATACCAAGTCAGAGGTCTCATGTATGCCAGGCACATTTGGGGCAGAGGTCCAGGAAAAAAATCTGTTGCTGATACCAACTGTGAGGCAGAGACACAGCACTGGTCTTCAGGTTCCAACGACCTAGTCCAAATGCAGGCGACTCTGCACAAGCTTTAAACAGCCTGTTATAGGGGCCAACACGGTTTTTAATTAAAATCCTGCAACTGCGGGGTCTGGGCCCGAGATGGCAGTGCCTATCCTTAGCAGCAGCCACAAGGGGTTGCAGACTCCAAGGTAGCACCGGATTGGTGCAGGGCACCAGAAATAGAGAGAACACCCCCCCCCCCCCCTCACACACACAACCGTTGAGAAGGAGGAGCAGAGGAGACAACCCTACAGGATGGAGACCATGGCAGCAAACCAGCAAGGGGCTCAGAGCTGAAGGGCCCACAAAGCTGTGGGCAGTCAGCGACCTGCAGTCAATGGAATCACATGGGTTGAGGGCAACTTGGAGGTTAAAGTATTCATACAGGATGTTGGCTGCTGAAGATTGACTCATGGGAGCCAGGTATTGATATTGGAACAGGGATTGTGAGGGTGCTAAGGGCAAGAAGGGATCCCGAAAAGCCTCAAGACCTGAAGGCTTCCTAATCGTGTCAGAGGCTTGGATCTAGAGCTCAGGTTCTCGATGGATGGAACAGGAATCTTATGTGGCTACAGAGGCTATGGGAGTGTCTTTGAAGGGTCTCTCTTTCATTACTTTCTCATAGCAAGGGGTATCGGGCAATACTAATGGTGACTCTTCGTCTGCCTTATGGCAGGCAAAGGCAAATTTTATGTAATGTTACATTTTCTCTCTCATTGCATGACAATAAAGAAATCTTGAACAAAAGGAACAAAAAAAACACTGTCAGGTAACATCAACAAATCTGATGCTTCTTCAAACACTACAACTCTCATTACTCTCAACCTCATCTTATACAAACCCTCAATCTCCAATTCAAAACTCAAGTTTGTACATATAGCATACATACATTGCTTTAATGCATGTTTTATCTTCTCCTTTTAGACAAAAACTGCTAGAATCAGAGACATGGGAGGATAACCATGTCAAAAAATGCAGTTTGGAGGTGGTCTTCATAAATAAAGGGATATCTCCTCCCTAATTTGAGACAAATTTCAGCAACAATTCAGAAATTAAAGTCAGACACCAGGATTTCATCACTGTAACAGTGGGTGTGTACAAAAACGTGAATTTCCATTTCTTTGTGCCCCTTCCAGAAGTGAAGTTATTTAGGGCAAAGCAAGCTGCAAATATTAACTGAAACAAAATGACCAATTTTCAGTTGTGTGACTTAAAATTGTGCAAAATCATACACAAAAAAACCATACATCATATAACATTTTTCTTTTGGTAAACTATGCTTATATTATATTTTGTGTAATCTACTTCAAGTACCAAGTTCAACCAAGATAATATTTCAGTTGACTCAAGGATAATGTTCCCAACCACAACTCCAAATGAAGCAGTTTTCAAAAAAATAATTAAAATGCAAAATTCCATTGAGGTTGACTCCATTAAAGCTGAATTAATAAATAGAAGGGAGAAAGGAAAAGGATGCAGGGACAGTGTTAGTAGTTGTAACAAACATGGAGAAACCACTATAATAAATGGCATAAAGCAGAAAAATTGGTATATCTTTTTCACATTCTAGATAAAAGTGAAGGCTCTGAACCAAATTTATAATATATTCCAACATCACCAAATTTCATACAAACTGTAGCTACACATCAAGTAGTTTTGACAGAATAAATCCCAAATCCAAGGAGTCACTATCTCAAAGGACCTTTCCTGAACCCAACATACTAATGCCATCGTGAAGAAAGCACATCAGCGCCTCTACTTCCTCAGATGTTTGCTATGACAAAGCAAACCTTAGCAAACTTCTACAGATGTTTAGTGGAAAGTGTGCTGACTGGCTGCATTATAGCCTGATATGGGGACACCAGTACCTCTGAACAGAAAGCACTGCTAAAGGTAGTGGACACAGCCCAGCACAACACAGGCAAAACTTGCCCCTCCATCGAACAAATCATAGAATGCTTCAATCGGAGAGCAGCTGCAATCATCACTACTTAGAAGATGTTGTTCTCGCTGCCATCATCAGGAAAGAGGACATATGCCACAAACTTGCATCACCAGGTTCAGAAACAGTTAAGATCCCTCCACCATCAGAAAATCTCAAGGACCCTTACTTTGCACATTTGTAGCTGAATATTTTTTCTATTTTGAGCAGTTTATTCACATTTCTTTTTTGTGTACACTTTTTTCTTGAGTAGTTTGCACAACCGATAAGTAGCAATTTTGCTTGGCCCACAGGAAAAAGAATCTCGGGGTTGTATGTGATGTCATGTGTGATCCCTGACAATAAATCTGAACTTTGTCTTTGAAATTACATTTCAAGGTCTCTCCTAAACATTTTGAAGGACTTGTCAATGTCATGATGACTGAATTGGAGAAGGTCTCATTTATGGCTATTTCCCCAGTTATTGTGCAAATTCCAGGTAACAGCCATGTTAAACAAGCTTCAGAATCAGAAATTCCATTCATTTCTAGAGAATACCATAGAGGGAAAAAAAAAAACTACGGTTAAATTTGAAGATCTCAACTAATTTCTTCTACCCATCCTTTAGAATAACAGACCATAACTTTAATGAAGAGGCAATCCACCTAGACCCATCTCCCATGCTCCAAAAAAAAACAAGGCAAAGAAACCTCAATGGTGAGAAACTCGTGGATCAGTTTAATTTGCTTCTGCCAGGCAATTGAAAGTTAATAATACAGCACATCTCTAACGTACAATTCTTGGATAAGCATTTGCATTTGAATAAAATATTAACTGCTGCAAAAGTCTACAGATTGTTGTTAAATAACAGATAATCTGATGATTAATCTCAGAAGTGCAATGAAATGAGGAATCAAATTCCAGGAATTAGGATCCGAAAGAAAAAACTGGCAATGCACATCAGTCAGGGTAGTATACAGTTGAGGGGAAAGTCGACAGTGTGTCCTTCTGCAGATGCTGCCCTTTTCCTTCTTTGAGGCAGAGGTCTGACTCAGGAGTAATTTGGGTGAATAATAGCAAAGCATTTTGCAGGTGACATACTGGAACCACTGTGAATTAGTGGTGGGGAAAATGAATGTTTAGTATGGTATGTGGGATACCACTCAAACAGACTGCTTTGTTCTAGACGACGAGAAGCTGCTTCTGAGTTGCTGGCCCTATGCAATCGCCAATGAACAACCTCACTTCTGACATGAACATGGATGAAAGCAAGGTGAAGATGGTCAGACTTGGGATACTTATCCATTCAACATATGTTGTGATGTCCTGGGGGCAGGAATGATTAAATATAATTAAATTCTGACAAAACAGCTTAGTATGAAGCAAGAATCCATCCACGCAAATTTTAACCTGTTTTGTTCCCCATCATCCAGTTTTACTAGGAACCCCACCCCCATTCCACACTTTTTAGTTTAATTCCACCTTCATGTTCTGGAACATCACCTCTGGAATTTGTTTGGACCAAAGCTGTCATTTGTCTGATGCTGAAAAGAGCTGGCAAAACCAATAAATGGGCATTGATGAAGAGGTCATTTATGTATAAGTGTTGTGCGACTTAGGGACATTAAGGACAGCTGATGATTGAGAGGAGATGAAGTCAGAATTATCCTGCTTTTTGTGAAGAGGCACGCCAAGGCCATTTTCTACATTGTCGGTTGATGCTGAAACTGTACTGGAACTGCTTTGCTGAAGTGGTGCAGAGAGAGATGGGGGCAGGGGATATTAAGGAAAGGAGGCAGAGGTTACAGTCAAATTTCTTAATGGAAGCATTCCTTGAGGTTTCAAAACTTCAACATCAAAGTTGGACCCCAAAATAGTTCCCATCTGTAGAGCAGAAAAACTTGTTCTTTCATCCAGCGGATGAGCTAGAATTACCACTTTTTGATATGGCAAAAATAAACTGTACTCAACGTATACATGTCTCCAAATTATAGGAAAGATATCAATAAGGTAAAGGGTGCAGAGATTTACTAAAATGTTGCCTGGATTGCAGTATATAGAATACGGAGAAAGATTGAGTTGACTGGGTCTTTATTCAATGGAGCATAGAAGGTTGAGAGGGGATTTGATAGAAGTATATAAAATTATGAGGGGAATAGATAGAGTGGATGTGAATAGGCTCTTCCCCTTGAGGGTAGGGGAGATTGGAACAAGGGGTCATAAGTTAAGGGTTGGGGGAAAAACTTTAGGAGTGATATAAGAGGAAGCTTCTTAACTCAGAGAGTGGTGGCTGAGTGGAATGACCTTCCGGAAGAGGAAGAATCCATCCAGCATGAGTGCAAAGGACTGCATAGCTATCTAGAGCCCCATGATGGTTTATCCCTTCAAAACTCTGTCTGCACTTTTGTTCAATAGATGTCAAACTGAAATTCCGTTAGAAATGCTCAGCATCATATTCCTTTGCTAGGAGTCATACTTTCAATTTCACAGATCAGGCTATGAGAATGTAAATTCATTCATTACTTTTCATGTTTGGAGCAATTTAGAATTGAGGATTTAGCTTCATCCAATGTCTCCAAGCAGTTAATTATTTCTACATTTACTCAATTATTGCCATGCAGCTCAAATTGACAAAATATTGAAACATAGCATTTGATACATCTGTTTTCTTTAGTTGTGTTTTTAAAATACTGTCTTTGAGTCATTTGGACCACACAATATGACACCATAACAAAATGACTGAAACTTAATTATAAAGATTAGTTTTACAAGCTTCCTTCTACCTTTCTAAATAGACATTAAACAAGGCTACACCTTCTAAAAATAATTGGCAACACTATTTAAGGCCAATATAATTCCTCAATCAAGATCAAATACTGTAATCTCTGTTAATCATTTTCATTTTAAGACAATAGAAGAGTGAATATACTTCCAAGTAACTCCCAGATTGATGCATTTGTGAAATTCCAATGTGAACATACAAGATGTTATAAAAAAGAATTACTGCTCCTTCAGGATTGTATGACAAACATTCACACATATAAAATTAAAATTGGACATAAATTCTGCAGATTGAGCCATTATAAAAGGCAAGAAGTGCACACTGTGTATCATTTTTGCAATACTCAAACAAACTATTTTATCATCCCACTCCACTGAATATACAGTACAACTGGCAATAGTTAGCAGCCTGCGTTTAACTGTTACAGGTTTGTTTCCGTTTTAATCCAAAACTAAATTCTTGTCAACTGCAATCAATTATGTTTTCAGAAAGCAGCACAATTAAAATATTCTTGCATCAACTAATCTATTGTAGAAGAAAAAAAGATGTCAGAGAAAATACAAAATCTGTAAAAGCATTGGAATTAACAGAAAAGCAAATTCTACTCAAGAACATTGATATTTTTGTAACACAATTTGAAAACTAAACCGCTTACTTTGTTCCTGATGGGAGAAAAGACTGAGAAAGCTTGCTGGCACTACAATATGAAACGCATTCAAGCTCAAAAAAACCAGTGTTTTCTTCAACAATTTACTGAATAGCATTAGCTGCATCCAAGAACAAGGAAGTGTATGCATTGGTCAAATGAGACACTGTTGCTTGTCATTTTCACACTATCAATATAATAAAAGCTTTGTATTATTGTTTCTGGAACAACAGATTAAATAAATTTTAGCAAACTAAAAATACCAGCTTTAGGAAATGGGATGCTTTAAGATGTTGGACATATGCTTTTGGGCAGAGAGGCATCTTTGAATAGCTACTCTTCAAAACAGAATTAATTTGCCATTAGTGGCTTTGTGCATAATGAGGAAATCAGGTCATCTCCAAGTTGTAAAGACGTAGAGAATGTACTGAGACAAATGAAAGAGTAAGATCATGGTAAAACTTAACATTTTCATTTTTGTGTTTCAGCCATTGAGATTAAATCAGTAAAAACAGGTCAAAAGATAATAAGTGGTATCGGAATATGACCAGTACAGCAGAGATTTGTATGAAAACTATTATTAGGAAACTAACCATCTAATTCTCACCCCGTGACTAAAGAACTACAGGTTTCATTGCCAGAATTACTTGACATCATGATCAAGGAGGAAGCAATTGAGTTTTGGTGAGAGTTCATTAACCTCAGCAATAAACAGGATACTACAATCCCAAGATTTTAAAAAATATTTACAACACCATAGAAGCCGATTCCAGCCACTGAAATCTGTGCCTCCCAATTACATCTAATTAACCTACATGCCACGCATTTACTGGAGGGTGAGAGGAAAGCAGAGCACCCAGGATAACCCACACAGGTCACAGGGAGAATGTACAAACTCATCACAGTCAGTATCAGATTTGAACTTAGTTGCTAGCGCTATACTAATTGTACCACTTAAGAAAATAGAGGCAGCAGGAAGGAGGGGAATGAGGAATAGTTTTACCATTCTTGACTTTCAAGCAGATGGAAACAATGGAGTAAAGCACGAAAGCCTGCAGACACTGTGATTGTAGTCAAAAGAGATGCTGGAGGAAGTAACAAGTCTCGCGCAGTGTCCATAGGAGGTAAAGATAATTACTGTTTTGGGCTGAGTCCTTCCTCAAGGAATGAACAAAAAAGGAGAGGGACAGCAGGGAATAACAGAAACAGGAGAAGTTGATGTTAATGGCATCTGGTTGAAGAATGCCCAGATGGAATAAATTTGCAAATGGTCTCAGTGCATTAGATTATGGACAGGCAAGTTGGCACTGGGAGATCCACACTATTGTGGACAGAGCTGAGGTGCTGAATGAAGCCATCTCTAATCTGTGTCCAGGTTCTTCGATGAAGAGGACACCACAACAGAAGCACCAGATACAGTAGATGAAACCTGCAGATTCACAAGTGAAGCGTTGCTTCACTTGGAAAGACTATTTGCGGCCCCGAAGAGTGGTGAGTGAGGTGTTGGCGCAAGTGGTGCACCTCCTGCATCACAGGTGTGGGTGCCAATGGGGCAATTGGTGAGAAGGGAGCATTTCCTGCTGAAGGCAAGATGTGGTGGGATCACGTAAAAATGGTGGAAATGGAGGTGGATGATATACTATTTATGGAGACTGGTAGGTGAGGACAAGGGAATCTTGTCCTTGTTGCTTGTTGGGGCAGAGGGGTCCAGGACAGAAGCACATGGAATGGAAGATACGCGGATGAGGGCCAAGTTAATATTAGCAGAGAGAAAGCCACATTTTTTGAAGGCCACGTCCTAGAAGCAGATGCGATGGAAGAATTGAAAGGATCAGAATCCTTACAGCGGACAGGGCGTGAACAGGTAGCTATGGGAGTTGGTGGATTTGTAGATGTCTATTGAGTTTGTCCCTCGAGATCGAGGCTGAGAACAAGAAAAGGGAGAATATTGCTAGAGATGGGCCAGTGAATTTGAGATCGTTGGTAGCAAAGTGGATAAAGTCGAGGAGTGCATGAGGCAACACAAAAATAGTTATCGATGTCGCAGAGGAGGAATTGAGGAGCTGTGCCTGTGTAGGCTTGTAGCATGGACTGCTCCACATAGCCAACAAAAAGGCAGGCATCACTGGGGCCCATGCAGGTACCCCTTTGACTTGGAGAAAATGAGACGAGTCAAAGGAAAGGTAATTGAGGGTGAAGACAAGTTCTGACAGCCAGAGGAGGGTGGTGGTGTAGGGGGACTGGATGTGTCTGATGTCGAGAAAGAAACAAAGGGTTTGAGGTCTTCAATATGGGGGGTGAAGGTGTACAGCGAATGGATGTCCATGACAAAGATGATGTAGTTGAATTCAGGGACTGAAAGTTGTTGAAGTGGTGGAGGGCATGTGAAGTATGGCAGATGAGGATGTGGAGGAACTGAATTGGGGGGGGGGGAGAAGTCCTAAATCTTAGAATTTGCTGATCAGTTTTGAGGGGAAGGTATGAAATGTCAAACTGTAGTCAATGAAAAAAAAAGCATTCTGATAGCGAGGTTGGAATTAGTGTGGAGAAAATGAAGTGCCAGGCATTCCAAGGAGGTGAGATTGGAATGAGTGAGGGGAGTGGTGAAATCGAGACCACTGATACCTCAGCAGCAGTTGGAAATATAAAGATCCACAGCATGCAGTGAGCCAGAACAAGGTGGATCTAAAACAGGAAATGGGGTCTGTAGTGGGAGGGTGCAGAATCATAGTTGTAGAAATTAGCACAGAGATGGAGCTGACGGAAGAAGAGTGTAAATGGATTCCCTCCCGGGAATCCATTGTGTGAAAAGGTTGGCCCAGGAATTTTAAATGGGTCTACAGCCCCTACCTCATAGGCAAGGCCACAGACTCGGGTAATTTTCCTGGACCACCCTCTCCCTGCAATGTGAAAAGGCAAATGGCCAAGCAAGGGAAGTCTTGTGACGTCAGCACCTACGTGCTGCGTCACGTGATCAATTAAAATATTCATACCTCCTGAAAACAGCAGGCCACTTCAGCATGTCGTGACAGCAGCACAATGTGGGACAAATGGCCATAATCCCTCACACAGCTGGAACCTCTCTATATTTGTCGTGAATTTGGACCACAGTGTGAAAAGCCCGAGAGGTCCTGCATTCTCGGGAATTTCACAGGTCCAAGTAGAGTCACTGCTCGTCCAGTGGTGTGAAATGCCTAAAGAGATCCTGTAAGTATTGCCCGACACCCCTTACAGTACAAGATAAAGGGAAGCAAAAGGCAAGTCCTTCAGAGTCACCAAATGTCTAATGGATTCAGCTCCACTGCTCCTGCAGCCACAGACACGTAATTAATTAATTGGCAAACTGAGCTCCAGATCCAAACCTCTGAAATGTTCAGAAAGCCTTCAGCGCCCAAGGCCCTTTAGCAGTCCCTCTTATCCTCAGCAACCTCTCACATACCAGACTCCAGCAGTCCACAGGCCGTGCGGGACCCCCTACCACAAGTCACTTGCTGCAGCAGCAGCCTGTATAGGTTCCTCACTCACTGAGCCCCTCATTGGTCTGCTGCCTTGGTCACTGTGCTATTGGGTCATCTCCTTCTCAACAGGTGGCATTTCTCCCCATTTCTAGTACTCCCCAGAGTCTGCAACCACCACTATCTTACACGGAAACCTCAATTGCAGGATTTAACTTACAATCACTGTTGGCTTTTTTTAAAACAGGCTGTTTAAAGCCTGTATAGCGCCATTGGCATTAGGATCAGGCAGTTGAAACCTGAGGAGCAGCACTCCTCTCCGCTCTCTCGGGTTTGCACCAGCAATGAGATTATAGCAGCTACACCAGCACCACCAATTTTTTTTTAAACTTGATCCCAACATACTAATGTCATCTGAAGAAAGCACGTCAATGCCTCTACTTCATCAGGAGCTGGCAAAGTTTGGTACAACATTGCAAACCTAGAAAACTTGTACATGTTGGGAAAAGTGTGCTAACCAGCTACAACACAGCCTGGTACGGGGAGAAACCAACATCTCCGAGTGGAAAGACCTGCAAAATAAGTGTCTGTTTTAAATGCTCACAACTTTATCATCGCAGATCTCCAAATTAGAAGCAAACTCTAAATGGCTTTTTTCACTCATCATCATCGCTGTCTGGTGTGGAGGTGCCAAAGGACAGGAAATCTCTAGAGCTGTTAACTTAATCAGTGACATAAATCTTCAGTTCATTGAGGACATCTACAAGAGGCGATATCTTAAGAAAGCAACCTCTATCCTCAAGGACCCCCACCAAGGAGCCCATACCCTCTTCACACTGCTACCATCAGGAAAGAAATACAGGAGCCTGAAGATGAACACCCAGCATACAAGGAGTTTCCTCCCCTCCGCTATCAGATTTCTGAATGGACATGAACTCCAGACAACCTCACTTTCTCCCATTTTCTTGCACTATTTATTTTTGAAATAATTTATAGCAATTTTTGCACAGCAAGGCTGCTACAAAACAACCAATTTTGTGATACATTCATAACAATAAAAACATTAGCTTGACAGCAAAACCTATCCCATTGTGTTAAGGCATCTATAATTTGTCGATTGTGTATTTGGAGGCGCCTGCAAGCTCACACCAAGACACAAGAGAAACTTGTCCGTGAACTACTCTTTGCAGACGATGCCGCTTTAGTTGCCCATTCAGAGCCAGCTCTTCAGCGCTTGACGTCCTGCTTTGCAGAAACTGCCAAAATGTTTGGCCTGGAAGTCAGCCTGAAGAAAACTGAGGTCCTCCATCAGCCAGCTCCCCACCATGATTACCAGCCCCCCCACATCTCCATCGGGCACACAAAACTCAAAACGGTCAACCAATTTACCTATCTCGGCTGCACCATTTCATCAGATGCAAGGATCGACAATGAGATAGACAACAGACTCGCCAAGGCAAATAGCGCCTTTGGAAGACTACACAAAAGAGTCTGGAAAAACAACCAACTGAAAAACCTCACAAAGATAAGCGTATACAGAGCCGTTGTCATACCCACACTCCTGTTCGGCTCCGAATCATGGGTCCTCTACCGGCACCACCTACGGCTCCTAGAACGCTTCCACCAGCGTTGTCTCCGCTCCATCCTCAACATCCATTGGAGCGCTTACATCCCTAACGTCGAAGTACTCGAGATGGCAGAGGTCGACAGCATCGAGTCCACGCTGCTGAAGATCCAGCTGCGCTGGATGGGTCACGTCTCCAGAATGGAGGACCATCGCCTTCCCAAGATCGTGTTATATGGCGAGCTCTCCACTGGCCACCGTGACAGAGGTGCACCAAAGAAAAGGTACAAGGACTGCCTAAAGAAATCTCTTGGTGCCTGCCACATTGACCACCGCCAGTGGGCTGATCTTGCCTCAAACCGTGCATCTTGGCGCCTCACAGTTTGGCGGGCAGCAACCTCCTTTGAAGAAGACCGCAGAGCCTACCTCACTGACAAAAGGCAAAGGAGGAAAAACCCAACACCCAACCCCAACCCACCAATTTTCCCCTGCAACCGCTGCAATCGTGTCTGCCTGTCCCGCATCGGACTTGTCAGCCACAAACGAGCCTGCAGCTGACGTGGACTTTTTACCCCCTCCATAAATCTTCGTCCGCGAAGCCAAGCAAAAGATTTGGAGATTAGACAACTGTTTTTTTCATCTCATCAAAAGGCACTAAAATAACTTGACTTGTTCCTTTTTTAAAAAAAAAGGCCTCAGGTTCTTGCTCTGTGGTTTATGTTTGCTGCTTTGCTTTGAACCATGAACAAAAAGTGGCAAAGCTATTTGAAGTATGATCACATTTCAGGAAGTTACTGTGGTAAATAGTAACAAACATCAAAACATGTTCACCACTTTGGTATTGTGCAAACGTTTGCATGGACAAAACATTTTTTAATGGAATGGAACTTTTCAGCTGTTTATAACCAATGATTGACCAGAAGTGGAAACAATTATTAATGTTAGACGATGCACATTTTACTTGATAAAATACAGCATTCAAGCTGATGCCAGAATCCTTAATCTCATGAAATTTATAATTAGAAACTGGATGACAACAAAAGGCACTCAAAAAACTATTTTTTTTTCAAGTGTAAATTTTTTTGTCTGGAAATCATTGAGATAATTAATGGCTTCATATCAATAAGATGAAACAATGAATTTACATAAAACGGGAAAGGTTCACAAGTTTTTGAAAAATCACAAAACATAGCTGTTAAGTTGGTTTCAGCAATCATAAAGATAACATACAACCTTTGCTCATAGTATCACTTATCAGAGTACAAAAAATATTTCTGCCTGGTTTACATGCAATTCTTTTTGCTTCAAATCCCCTGATATTTTCTCCAAACAATATCTGTTCAATTGTGCAAGTTACATTTTCCCCATCTTGGAACCAAATAAACATTTACTCAGTTTTGAGTTTAGGTTATGCTTTTTTCAATACTTAAAGCAGCATTTCACAGTACGCAAAGTGACAGAATTCAACAATCGTAAACTCCCACAAATTGCAAGTTCAAGTTTATTGTCACATGTATCAAGTTGCAATGATGAAGTTGTCTTGCAAGCAGTCTTGCTGTACATCCCATATGTAATACAGCAATCAAAATGGTATAAAAGTATAAAACACAGGAAAAAAAAGTGTTAGAGTGTAGCGGCAGCGACACTGCGAACTGAAGGATCGCACACCCAGACGGGTGGAGTTCAGTGAGCAAAACTCATTTATTGCAGGCTGCCTGGCTGGTCTTATACTCCCAGCCCGGACCTGGCTGAGAACCATGCTGGGGGATGTCACATGGGTCGCCAAGCGCGGGCTTCTGAGCCCAGTGCCGAGGTTGGGAGGAAACCCCTGACAGTGCCATTTTGGCCGGCTGCCCCACTGCATGCATGACAAGAGGGGCCGGTTCGCCTGCCTAATGACGTGCCGCCACACAGCCCCCCCCCAGAACCGGCGCCAATGTCCTTTTTGCCGGGCGGCCTTGCTTCTTGGGCTGGGCCACAACTACTGGCTCATTGGGGTCGAGGTGGGCTGGCTTTAACCTGTCCACCATAAACAGTTCCCTCTTACCACCGATGTCCAGTGTGAAAGTGGATCCTGAACGCTGGACAACTTTGTACGGCCCTTCGTATGGTCTTTGTAGAGGTGCTGTGGACGGACCCCACCTGATAAAAACTTACTCTGCGGAGTACAGCTCGCTGGGGATGCAAGATGCCTGTGTGCCATATCTGGGCGGCAGTGGGGTTGTGAAGGAGTCCAACTGGGTCCAGAGGCGGGGAAAAAGACTGTGCAGTGACTGCTGGGGGTTATGAGGTGCGTTGACAAACTCACCAGGTATGGCTAGCGGTGCACTGTAGACCAGCTCGGCTGATGATACCTGTAGGTCTTCTGTGGGTGTCGAGCGGATGCCCAGGAGCACCCAAGGCATCTCGTCCACCCAGTCAGGGCCGGCGAGGCAGGCCATAAGTGCCAACTTAAGGCGGCGGTGCAATTGCTCAACTAGCCCATTGGCCTGTGGGTGATAGGCCATGGTGTGATGTAGCTTGATTCCCCCGTCAGTTGGTGAGCTGTGCCCAGAGCGCAGAGGTGAACTGGGCACCCCAATCACTGGAGAGATGGTTCGGGACACCGAACCGGGCAACCCAACTGTTCAAAAGCGCTCGGGAGCAGGAGTCCGTGGAGGCATCTGGCAACGGGATCACCTCGGGCCAACAAGTGGTGCAGTCTGTTAAAAGGAAATGGTTACCTCGGGAAACGGGTAAGGGTCCGACGATGTCCACGTGTATGTTGCTGAACCATTTCTAGACGTGTTCAAAATCTTGTACGGGCGCTCTGATGTGCCTGTGTACCTTGGAAAGCTGGCAATGGGTGCAAGTTCTGGCCCAGTCCGCAATCTGCTTCCGAAGCCCGTGCCAGATGAAATATTCTGCCACCATACGGACCGTGGACCTGATGGAAGGGTGGGAAAGGTCATGGATATGGTGGAAGACTTGCCTGCGCCACTGCTGGGGAACCACTGGTCGCGGGGTGCCAATGGAATCAACGCACAGGACAGTGCCCTCACCGTGAGGAGTCGGGAGGTCCTGGAATCGCAGGCCCGTGATGGCAGTCTCCTCATCGGACTTCTGGTCCCGGGCAAGTAGGTCAAAGTCGAGGCCGGGTGTCAGTTCATGTGAGGGTGTGTCGGCGACCACGTTGTCTTTCCCCGCCTTGTGCCGAATGTCGGTGGTGAACTCCGACACGAAGGAGAGGTGACGCTGTTGGCAGGCCGACCAGAGACCTCTTGCCATGGCGAGTGCCTGAGTGAGGGGTTTGTGGTCGGTAAAAATGGCGAAAGGCCTCCCCTCCAAGAAATAGCAGAAATGACGCACCACCAGGTACATGCCCAGCATCTCACGATTGAAGGCGCTATATTTGCACTCTGGCGGGCGAAGAAGTCAACTAAAGAATGCCAGTGGTTTCCACAGTCTGTTCACCTGCTGCTCCAGGATGGGGCCGACGGCTGTGGCAGAGACATCGACGGAGAGCGCCATATGCAGGTTGGTGCGTGGGTGGACGAGCAGGGTAGCCGTTTCGAGGGCATCTTTCATGGCTTTGAGTGCCCTGCTGGCCTCTGGAGTCCAGGTGAATGTCTCGTCTTTGCCCGCGATAGGGGAAAGAGCAGCTGCATGTTGCGCACAGCTCCTGGAATGAAGCGGTTATTGAAACCCGTGAACTCCAGTAGCCCCTTGAGGTTGTCTGGGCGTGGGAACTCCCTGATTGCAGCGACCTTCGTAGCGGCAGGTGTAGCTCCTTCAGCCGTGATGGTATGACCCAGGAACTGCATGAACTCTTTCCAGAACTGGCATTTAGCCAGATTGATTGTTAGGCCGAAGTCGGCCAGTCTGGAGATGAGGGTGCGCAGGTGAGACTTGTGTTGTGCCCGGTCTCTGCTGGCGACAAGGATGTCATCCAGGTAAATGAATATGAAATTCAAATCCCTTCCCATTGTGTCCATAAGGCGCTGGAAGGTCTGGGCGGTGTTCTTGAGCCCAAACGGCACGCGTAGGAACTCGAACAAGCCAAAGGGGGTGATGATGGCCGTTTTGGGTATGTCTCAGGGTGCACCGGGATTTGGTGATACCAGCGCACCAGGTCGACCTTAGAGAATACCCTCGCTCCATGCATGTTGGCCTTAAAGTCCTGGATGTGAGGGATCGGGTAACAGTCAGGTACTGTCGCGTCATTAAGCCATCGATAAGCCGGAGGCTTACAGGAGTACTGATGCCCAAGGACTTTTGAAGCGTTGAATGATCCCCAGCTCCCGCAGATGCAAGAACTCTTCCTTTGCTCTATGGAGCTTATCCGGCGGGAGCTGGCGTGCCTTGTCATGGACCGGCAGACCTTGGGTTGGGATGTAATGAATCACCCGGTGGCGTGGTGAGGCGGCGGAGAACTGCGGCTTGAGGAGGGACGGGAACTTGTCCAGGATACGCTGAAATTCGTCGTTGGGCGTGCTGACCGTGGCCATTTGCGGCTGCTCTGTGCGGGAGGCGTTGAGGCGAATGGATGGAAAGGTATGGGGCTCCACCAATCGCCTACCTCAAATATCGACCAGGAGTCCATGGGCGAGGAGGAAGTCGACACCCAGGATGGCGTTTTGGAGGGACAAAACGGTGAACCTCCATGAGAACTTCTGCTGGCCAATCTGGATGTGGACGGTCTTATCTTCATACGTTCGGATCTCCATCGAATTGGCTGCAAGGAGGGGAGGTCCTCGAGGCCGGTTCTGGGACTCGATGGCCGTGGCCGGGATGATGCTGATCTGGGCCCCGGTGACGACGAGGAAGCATCAGCCACTGACTAAATCCCACAGGTAGAGAAGGCTGTGTTCTTGACCAGTTAACCATTAACAGCGGCCGGCCTGGTCATTTCCCTGGAATGAGGAGGGCTGACAACACTTCTGAGCCTTGGTTCCCCAGCGCTGGTGGAAGAAGCAGAGGTCTGAAGTGGATGACTTGCTTCTAGCTATGCTCTTTGAGGCCCCTGTAGGGGCCGGGTGTTCCACCGCTGTGCTAGAGGAAGGCTTGGCGTGGTCATGCCCGTGACTTGTAACCTGCTGGACTGCTGAGTCCTCCGGGAATCGTTCGAGCCATAGCTCCTGAGGCTTTTGAACGACCTTCCTAGGGTCGACAAAGCTCTCCTGGGAGAGTAACGGCCGGATATCTTCAGGCAGATGGGAAAGGAAGATGCACTCGAAGAGTGGGCAGTTGGTGTGATCGCCCATGAGCGCGAGCATCTCATCCATCAACTCGATTGGAGTTCTGTCCCCCAAGGATTACTGTGAACATTTATTACCTAATGTATTTAATAACTTTTAATTACTTTACTATTATAATTTTTCTTTACAAATATCTGTATAGCTGCTGCAAGAATTTTGGTGCATATTCAAATTGTGTGTTGTGATTATCAGATAGTATGCCAAATTTCCTCAGGCTTCTGAGGAAGTAGAGGTACAGTACACTCTCTTGGCCATTACATTGGCATGGTTGAACCAAGATAAGTCACTAGACATGTTTCTGTCTCATAGCTTAATGCTGTCAACTATCTCAACAGTTGCCTGGAATCTGAAAATCTTACCAATTTAAACTTCCTCCATGGGAAGATAACTCTTGAAGCAAAGGTTTTTAAACCTGAAATATTGATCATTTCTTTTTCCCTGAACTCCTTAGGATTTCCAATATTTGTTTCATGCCATAATTCTATTTGACATAAATAAGCTTTATTCTTAAAATCTTGAAGTTTTAAAATTAAAAATAGGATTCAGGCAATGTTGTAAACTGAAAGCATTGCCTGAATTAAAAACTATTTGTAAAATATAAAACCAATTTCAAAAATAATAAAATAGTAATTGCACTGAAAATAATTTTCTAACATAATTGAAAAGAGCCTTGACTGTACTTCCTGCTGCTGACAAATACTTCCAAGCCTTGTTATTTTTATTTATGGTTAAACCAACAAGAAACTATTTGGAAGTTTAGGTAAGCTTTATTTCACTCTTTGATGGAAGATGAAAGTCGCAGAACCAGCCAGAAATGCTCATCTAACTCACCTCAAAACAGAATTTAATTATTTAACCATGTTTAAACTAAGGCTGCAGTTTGTGAGCTAAATTGTCCTGACAAAATCCAAACTAGGCACCATTGCAACGTGAAGAAATGCATTTAGCAGACCATCATTTGCATGGTTCAGCAATAGTGTCATCTATTAAGTCGGGTGGAAAATATTTTGTTACTAAATCATTTTAATATCTTTTGCAAACTCTAGTCATAGGTCATTATGTCAGTTTGTGGAGCCATCAGGCAGAACAAACAGAAGATTATTTGCAAGAGCTCACAAACAAGATGCTTTTCTCACTAATACTTTAATTGGATGACAATTCATGAGTTAGTGCTTAAGACAGCACACAAAAAAAAATAGAAATTGGAAAGAAGCACTAGTTCATTAGAGATGTGTGCTTTGACCTCCATTGAAATATTTTAGCAATTTTAATCAATAGTCAAAATCCAGATTTATTATCAGGACATGAATGGCATCACATACAACCCTGAAATTCTTTTTTCGCAGGTCAGGCAGAATTTCTACTCATCAGTAATGCAAAACTGCACAAGAAAAGTAAACAAAAATAAAAATGTAAATAAAGTACTAACAAACTGACTGTGCAGTACCGGAAATAAATATTCAAAATAACCTGCACAGAATCCTTAAACGAGTCTCTGACTGAGTTTGTTTTCTAGAAGTCGAATGGTGGAGGGATAGCAACTGTTCCTGAACCGGATGGTATGAGACTTGTGGCACCTGTACCTCTTGCCTGATGGCAGCAGGGAGAAGAGAGTATGTCCTGGGTGGTCCAGATCCTTGATTGCTGCTGCCTTCTGAAACATTCTATGCAGATTTACACAATGGAGGGGAATGTTTTGCCTGTGATTATTGGGCTGTGTCCACTGCCTTTTGCAAAGCTTTCCGCTCAGAAGTATTGGTGACCCCCATACCAGGCCAAAATGCAGTCAGCACACTTTCCACTAGACTGTGTTTCAATATCATACAATACAAAAGCACACAGGTGCACGCTCCTCCTAATTTGGTTCCTCAAACCCCAGAAATACAAGGATCAAAATGCAATCCAGACACACTGTGGTAGGTAGTTCTCTTATCTGTATGTAAAGGGCACCTCAGGTTCAAGTCTCTTCATGTGGGACACTTTTCTATTTACACTGGGGTCCAGGAATGGAGGATTTCATGCAATAATTTAAGTTGACTCATATATTTCCAATGCAAGTTGCTGGTTCCAGTCATTTCAGCTAGCAAGACCACTTTCATTTGATCTTTATGAATAAAAAAAAGTTCCCAACCATCGTTCTATAAACTGAATGACTAAACAATTCAATGTTTTTTGTCTTTTGATAGATTGTCTTATTTGCTGCTTGGTATCATTTAGATTTTTTTTAAAAACTCTTGTTCAAAGTTAAAAGTGAAACATTTACAAGAATAAATACATTAGCAAAAAGTAAACTGTCAAGACAGCTGGGAGGATCCACCAAAAGTCAATAGCTGTTCAAACTTGAAGGTAACTAAGAGACTCAGCTTCAGGCTTGGAGACAAAATTTAAAAAAAATACTAAATCCAGCTGAGAGCTCAGGTCACTCAGAAATAATTCCACTTCCAAATGCACAAGGGCCCTGGTTGAGGTCTCCAAATATACCAATTAATGTTGGCACTGCCTGGTTCCCTCCATCAGCAATCTGCCAAACCAAAGGCTGAAAGATTCTGGTCTTTAAAAAAAAATGTTCCAACTTCAACATGGCAATCATAGCTGAACTGACCGGATACAATCTGAAGAGAAGCATGCAGGACAAAGATACCCATCAGTAGGTCTTATGAGCTTGAAAGTACCTGCAGTTACAGAAATAACTGGGGCTGAGTCTTCAAGAAGTACAGTCAAACTAGCCTTCCTACTCAATTTGAAAGTAAAAATACCCAAACAACTGCTCTTGCATTATTTTACAACTCTTTCCCTGTGGCATCTCATCCATAGAGAGCTTTGAGAATCCAGTTGCTGTTGTAAGATTATCAGAGACTAGCCCATGAAAAAGTTTCCCTCTGTATATTTTACAAATGTTTATGAATCCCATTCTTAAATCTCAACATGTTTCTATCCAGAGCTATTATGCTGAATCTGAACATGGGGTAATAAGCACTAAATGCCCATTGCATGATGTTAAGATATACATAAAGCAAAGTTCAACAAAAGAACTGCAATGCACAATCTCAACAGAATTGGAGAAATATTTAGTGCTGCCAATTTAAGACAATTAATTAATCTCTAGTCTAGCACATTCAACTTAGTGTGATCAAACCAAAACCCTACTGGGAGAAGACGTCAAAATTGATTGATATAATAAAACCAAGAGCAAATTATGCAAAAACAAAAGAAATCAGTGAAGCCGATACACTATTTGATTTCTTTAGCCTAGGCCCTACAATACAAATTCAGCAATTACAATGCTCAAGAGGACAAATACAGTGGTATGGACAGGAACGTTTTTAAAAAATATATTAGGAGGAGAACCTCTTCAATCAATATGCCTCCAGTACAGGTAAAGCAGCAATAATGGATCTGATTCTTGAAAATGAATATGTAAAGATAGAAGGGGTCATGCCTGAAATGTCAGTTATATATCTTTACCTTCAATGGATGCTGCTTGACGTATGTGAAACTGCAAAGAACTAACTACTTGGTGGTGAAGTGTCTACATGCTATTTTCAAAACAACTGTGCAGCAAATTAGAAAATATTATGAATTCTAGAACTTTCCACTCCTTCAGACCAAGTGGAGCCTGGTTTTTCTGCCTGTAATGTCTTTTTAGGCCTGACAAAAATGATTCAACACCGTGTACTCTCACATTAAGTGGAGGATAAACTCATGTATCCTTTCATTTAAATCAGAGTAAGATCCATCAATTTATTTAACAATTAATGGATTTCCACAGACTGGATAATATAATTAATTTCACATTATGTGAGACATCAATTGGCAACATATCATTTTAAAGCTTGCAGAATCTAATTTGTAGAGAAGCTAGGCTGTGTTCACCACAGTATTATTGAAAACTTACTTTTTGTTTCTGTGAAATCAAAGGTGTCCTACTCAAATCTAAAAGATAACCATAACTACATTGTTATTTTTAGCATAAAGTATCTGGTTACATTTCCAGATCTATGACAGTTTACCAGTGAACCCCATACTTCTGTCCTCTGGCAAAAAAAAATCCAAATAGTTATCGTAAGTTCACAAATGTTAGTGACAAGCTACTGGTTTTCCCATTGCTGAAATACAAAGCATCTCAGTAATGAACACAAAGAAGAATGTTGGAAAGAAAATTGAAGAACACATTTAGTCTTTTTTTCCAGCAAGTTTGACCAGTTGAATGAGGGAAAACATGCATTTGAGGCAAAGTGGAAATATGTATTACATGATTCTTCAGAGAACAAAGATAACATTCCAATACAAATTTTCTTTAACCTCAATGGTGTAAGAAAATGTTCAAGGAGCAACAACAATTGTGCTAAGCCTGCCAACAGTTTTTGTCAGTCTCCAAGATCTAGGAGAGAGGAAAAAAAAATTTCTAATGCCAAGTTTAAATGTACGTTTAACAATATTGAGTAATTCAAACATGTTTCTAGTTTCTTTCCCAAATGCAATATTTAACCTGATCAATTTACTTCGAACCAAATTCAGCTTTCCAAGCATGATGTCATTTTGCAACAAAATGATCTTGCTTAATTTGGAGTTGAATTTCAATTATCAGACCTGTGATCAAGATGCAGAATAAACCAGTACCAGCTTGATGTTAGAGTCATTTTTCTTTCTCAATTGCCAGAAAGCATGCTGGGGTGAAACCAAAACCTGGAGGTGGCATTGGTGGTTAGAACAGTGAAAAATACATTTGGTATGCATGCGTTGATGGGCTAAGGCATCAATTCAATAGTATGGGCAGCACAATGCATCTATACAAAGTACTGGTTAGACTATAGTTTGTATACAGTTCTGGTCACCACAGGAAGGGCATTGTAGCTAGAGAGAGTACAGCAGAGATTCATCAGAATATGGCCTACAATGGAGTGCTGTCATAATAATGATAGATTAGAATGCCTGGGTTTCTTATTAGGACTCAAAGAGGTAACCCTAGAGATTTATAAAATTATGAGGGATTATAGATAGGATAGCCAGTTTTTTTTTCCTCATGTGGGGTGGTGGCAAAAATTCAGAGGAGATCTGAGAGGGTGATGGTCATCTCAAACAAGCTGCCGGCGGTAACTGCTGTAGAAGCAAGTACAATTACAGGTTTAAAAGGCATTTGTATTGGTATGTGAATTGCTAACATTGGCATAAAGCTCATCAACTTCATTAACTTTGTGGTCAAATTCCACCCCAATCTCTAACTCATCTGCTTCATCTCCGACAACACTCTTCCCCTTTCTGGATCATTCTCCCTCCATCTCGGAGACAAGTTTTCCAATGACAAAAACTACAAACCCACCAACTCCCATAACTACACTTCATCACACCCTGTACCTTGCAATGATTCTATTCCCTTCTCTCAATTTCTCTATCTCCACTGCATCTGTTCCCAAGATGAGGTCTTCCAGTCCAGATCTTCAGAAATGTGTCTTCTTCCACAAATGTAGCTTCCCCTCTACGACCATCAACTCAGCCCTCACCTGCATCTCCTCCATTTCCCGCTCATCTGCCCTGGACCCCCTGCTCCCAGAAACAACAAACACAGAATTCCTCTTACCACCCCACCATTCTCCTCATCAAACAGATTATCCTCCAAATTTTCCATCACTTATAACAGGATCCCACTACATGACACATCTTCCCCTCTCCGCCTTCTACAAGGACTGCTCTGTGATTCCCTCATGCACTCACCTTCCCCACAATTTGCCCCCTCCCCCAACCCCAGCACCTTCCATTGTGGCCGCAGGAGGTGTCACACGTGCCCATGTCTCTTCCCTCACCACAGTACATGGAATTGCAGGATTGATTTTGTGCATCCCGTGTTCCCTTTGTGGCCTTCTCAACATCAAAAAGGCCAAGTGCAGACTGAAAGATCGCTTCATTGAACACCTTTGCTCTGTTCGCACCAGTGGCAGAGACCTCCCAGAGGCCAACCATTTCAGTTCTGTGCCACACTCCCAAACTCACATGTCTGTCCATGGCCTCATGTATTATCCCATCAAGTAGACCCATAAATTGGAGGAACATTTGATTTTCTGTCTGGGCATTCTCCAGCCGGATGGCATTAACATCGACTTTTCTGGTTTCTGCTAACATGCTCTCCTTTCCCCCTCCATTTGCTTCCCCATCAGTTCTCTCCATCCCCTTCCCTCTATATCCACTCAAATACCACTAAGTATTCCCTATGTCATAGGGATTACTTAAGGAGATATGTGAGTGGAAAGAAAAAGTTTGAAAACCACTGTTTTAATCACACCTAATTGAAATGGGCCAATGACAATTTTTCTGAAGCAAAATATTTCAGTAACAATTGGGTCTCGAGCAGTGATTTTCAACCTTCCTTTCCCACTCACATCCCACCTTACGCAAACCCTTACTAATCACAGAGTACCGATGACATAGGGATTACATAAAGTGGTATGTGTGTGGAAAGAAAGGTTGAGAAGCACCGACCTAGCCATCCTCCTCCCCTTGCTTGCTGCTGTGTCCTCCTTCTCTTCTCCACTATTACCTCCTGACTTTGCAACCACGCATTTCCCACATCCCCCCACCCTTTTAATGCTGACGTTATTCCATACCTTGATGTACTGATGTCAAGCCTGACATCAGTAATGTATTTTTATCTTTGCTCTACAAAGGACACTGTTTGACCTACTGAGTTCCTCCAGCATGGTTTTTACTTCAACCACAGTGTCTGCAAGACTTTCGTGTTTTACTACTGGCATTCATGAAGGGGGCTAATTGGATCCGTTTCAATACTATACTCAGTAATTCTATAAATATTTGAAATCAGGCCAGTGAAGACTGCCTCAGTACCTTTGCCAAAGAACAATTAAGATTAGAAAGAAACAAAAGCTGTAGATGCTGGAATCTTGAGCAAAGAATTGCTGAAGGAACTCAACAGATCAAACAGCATCCACGAGTAGAAATGGTCATTCAACTTTTCAGGTCTGAACCCTTGATTCCAGAAGGGGTGATATTATGAAAAGGGTGGGGTGGTGGGGAAGAAGAGAAGCTGGGGAAGAGACCCCAAAGTGATAGGATAGAAGATGTATGAGTGATGGAGAGACAGGTAGAGAGACTGATGAAAAATCAGATTCACAAAGATGGAAACAGTGGAATCATATGGAAGTAGGTGGGATACAATACTGAATTATCCCCTTCACTCTTTTCTTGATAGAAGTGCAACACCCAAAACATTGACAGACTATATCTACCCAAGGATACTGTCTGACCTCATGCATTCTTCCAGCAATGCTTTGTCTACATGAAAATTATAAACCTTCAAATGTGCAGAAAACAAGATTTTCTAAGTGCAAAATAATTATGAAGATGGCTTTGTAACATTTCAACCCTCCCCCTCCTACCCCCCCAATCGTTAAACCAGCATTTATCCCCACCTTAAAATTTTCATGAAGCTATGCACTGGGATTGGACAGATTTCTTTTTTGCTTAAGAAGCATACAGGACAAATTCTCAAAGAATTCTAAAATTGTGATGATAGTAATCATGGTTGCAATGCAACTAGCAATGCCTTACTGTTTGATAAGACTTGGCTGCCAGCAGGGGCTGACATACAGTATGTTAGATCTGTAATGGGGGCTGCAGACTTGTAGCATGCCTCATGTACTGTTTATATCAACTTTAAAAGTAAAGAACCTTTTCCTTCATCCATATGTTGCCTAAGAACTCACACATACAAGATGAAACATGGTGTCAGAAGTTAGATGAAGGAAATACTTTAAAAGGTAAAATCTAAAGTCAGCAACTGATCAGTGAAGAGAAACTAACACAGTGAAAAATAGAAGGATTACATAAACCAGCGAAACTTCTTCTGACAGGTAATGTGGCTGAAAATTAGAACAGATTAAACACCATTTTGGATTATATTTAGTGGCAGTCAGAGCTGATGAGAAAAGTGATAAAGTGAAAGTGTCAGTTTCTTTTCTCGGTGATGAAGCCCTGCTGCTGAAGGAGACAAAATGAAACTGGAAAAAAATAATAGAATAGTTTGAGGAATACTGCATACCTAAACGTAACGTGACGTTTGAGAGGCACAGATTTTTCACATGTACAGAAAACAGAAGAAAGTTTGGATCAGTATGTGACTGAATTGAGAAACAGAAGCAAAACATGTGTATTTGGTGGAATGACCGACTTGCTGATAAAAAAAAACAGACGTGTGTGGTATTCCAGATAATAATCTAAGGGAAAGACTGCTAAAAGAGCAAAATCTAGACCTGGAAAAAGCCATAGCACTCTGTAGGGCTACAGAAACTGTAAAACGCAGGAAAAAGAGCTGTTCATTGAAACTAGTTGCAACATGGATGCAGTGAGCAAGAACAGATATTTTCAGTTTAACAAAAAGAGCACCAAAATGGAAAGAGATGCATGGCCAGCGAATAAAAATGAAGGAGACAATCGAAAGCCATGTCAATGCAGTACACAACACCTACCAGAAAAGTGTCCGGCATTTGATAAAACATGCTATATGTGCAACAAAAGCAACCATGATGCCCATTGCTGTAGGAACTAAGTGCAACAAAGCAAGGTTCATGCAGTAGATGAAAGTAGAGGAATTCAATGTAGATGTTGTGACTGAAAACAAACTGGATGTTGAGATTAAAAGTGAATGACATGTCAGTTAAATTGGATACTCAAACACAAATTAATGTAATATCAGAGAATGATTTTAAGAAGATTAGACCAAGATCAAAGATGTATGGAACAAGTGACGGTGACAGGATATTCAGGTACCAATGTACCAGTGCAAGAATGCATGGTCAAAGAGCAAGGACAAAGAGCACATGCTAGCATTCATTGTGGTACGAAAGGATGTACAGCCTGTGAGAAACTGAACCTGGTAAAAAGAGTCCTTGTTGTGGAAAGCGCAGGAGAGACAGTCTCTGATGAACTCATGAAATAATACAATGACCTATTTCAGGGTCTAGGCTGCCTTCCAGAACACATGATCAGAGTGGATAAACATGTGTGACCGATAATACATTCATGCAGCAAAGTTCCATTTGCGCTTCAAAAGCAACTAAAGGCAAAGTTGGACAGGATGGAAAGCCTGAACACGATTCAGTAGATGAGCCAACGGAGTGGGTGAGTTCACTTGTTGTTGTGCACAAACAGAATGGAAACCTTAGAATTTGCTTGGATCTAAGAAATCTAAACAGAGCAATAAAGAGAGAACACTAAGCTTCTGACATGTGAAGAATTCATGTCACAGTTTGCAAATGCAAAATTTTTCACCAAGTTAGATGCATCATCAGGATTTTGACAGTTAAAATTAGATGAAGCAAGTTCAAGACTCTACACATTCAATAGCCATTTGGCAGATACAGATTCCTAAGGTCACCATGTGGATTGCCTCAGCTCCTGAAGTGTATCACAAAACTATCCATATTGTCTATGAGCACCTGGATGAAGTTGATACCTCAATGGATGACATCAATAATATGGGGAACCAGGAGAATGGAGCACAATGAGGGACTAATGTGACAAATAATGTTATATTTTATATTGCATATAGATATGTTTTAAAGGAGATAAACTGTGGCAATTTTTTTAATGTAGGTCACATACAAACACTACAAAACAGATCTCATTCAAAATGCCAGAGCTCTGCTCAAACCAGAGGATGCCTTTGAAGAATGCCTATGGAGACTTCACAAGTAGGTGTTAATTGGACATGCTGTGGAGTAATGGATTATTGTTTTGGAAAGCAACAGGTGAACAAACTCAGAAGCTTAGGTCTGGAGCTGCAGTCTGTGAGTGCGGTTGGCTGTTCCAAGATGGTCATGTAGGGGGGAGGGGGAGGAGGTTCAGTTCCACAGTTCAGCAGCAGCAGCTGGGACTGGAACAGGACATGCTGGGAAGCTTGTTGAAAAACCCCATTTTGAAGACAGGTTGTGAGTTCTTAGTTCAGCCTGGTTAAAGCCCTTGTGGTCCATACAAGGATAGATGGCTGGCTGTGTAATGTTTCACCTGAGATAAGTGAAACAGAATAGGAACTCTGTGGTAACCTAAAAGAAAGAGGTCATCATCTGGAAAACCCTGATGGGGCAAGTTTCTTTGGCAAGACACCAAAGTGGCTGATCGGAAGGGATGAGTTGTGGGTTTCCAACGATCAACAAATCTCTCTCTGAAAACTGACAAGAACCTTCCTGAGCAGTAACATTTTAACTTTCAAGCACCAAAGACTGGTGAAATTCATAAATGTTAAATTCTGTGCACAGTATAAGAATTGCCTGATACCAGTGAACTTAGAGGAGTGAGAAGTGAGATTGGACTGTGAATCAAAGAACTTTTTTTGAACTTTTATACTCATTGCATACATGTACACTTAGAATTAGAAGGGGGTTAAGTTAATAGTAATAATTGAAAATTGATCCTGTTTTCATGTTTAAAGATAATTAAAAGCAACTTTTGTTGAAGTAACCATTTGCTTTGGTGAATTTCTATTGCTGCTAGGTTTTGGGGTCCTGTGGGCTCATAACACTAAGGAAAGTGCTGGAAGCAACAAGAAAGCAAACCTGAAGCTGAATAGAGCGAAATGCCAGCTCAAGGTGATAGAACTAACATTTGTAGGAGATATTATTGGCAGTGAGGGCATCAGACCAGATCCTAGAAAGGTGTCCGCCATTGGGAATATGCCAAGGCCACAATGCAAAAATGATGTGCAAAGGTTTAATGGAATGGTCAACTATATGGGTAAATTAATGTCCAACCTCTCTCAGAGAAGATGGCTCCATTGAGAAGACTAATAGAAAAGAACATTGAATGGGAGTGGAATCATGGAGCAAACTAAAGAAACTGCTCATAGAAGCCGCTTTCAGGTGCATTCTCCGCCAAGAATGCTCCTGCAGAAATGGATTCAGACCTGTGGAATGGTCGTTCAGGTGGCAGCGCTGAAAGCGTAGCGCTGGGCACCTGAAAGGGACAGCTGCACAGGAGTTGCCTCGGAACGCACTCCAGCTCCTGACCACTGTCAGATGTACTCTCACCCACTGATGTGGTCATTTTAAGCGTGACTAGAAGGAACACAGGATTATGGTAGACCCAGAGCAGGCAAGAGAAATACTGATGATGGTTTCAGTCTTTCTCAGTGTTCAGAACGAGATACGCCAAATCCTTGGTAAGGCCATTAATGCTGTTAAAGTTCTTCACACATCCTTGAGATCTGAAAATCGTATAGGTGTGATCAGGAGATGGTTCCTGCAAAGGTTGTGGGCAAGAAGCCGGCAGTTAGAGGTGGAAAGGTGCCGCAGATGAAGGGAATGCTGCTTGTCAGTCAATTAGCTGTGGTGACACATCGGTCTCTCTGGAGGTTGAACTGATCCCAGGACGCTGAGTTCTGGAGTAATGTCTTCACCAAATTTGATGGTGAGTGGAGGAGACACTTTCGTATGTCGCATGGCACCTTTCACTTCGTGCTGGAACTCATAGAACCTCACCTGAAGCTGCATAGACCACACTTGCAGTGACCATTGGAGCTGGGACTTCGATTACCTGTGCCCCTGTGGTGGTATGCCACCCCTTGTGAGTATTGATCCATCAGTACCGTCTTTGGAATAGGCATCAGCACCGTGTGCTTGGTGGTGCAGCAGGTGACTGGCGCTTTGAGAAAGGTCCTCGGTAAGCATCTCCTTGCCAAGTGGAACATGTCTCCAGGAGATCATTGATGGCTTTGCAGAAAGGGGATACCCAATGTGTGCTGGTGCCATTGATAGGTCATATATTCCCATTATCGCCCCTAGGGTGGATGCTGCAGCCTACTACAATCGCAAAGAGTGGCACTCAGTGGTTATACAAGCAGTAGTTGACCATAGGTTCTGGTGAGTTAAAGCCATTGATCTTTATCACCTCACGTCTCAATGTCTATAACTTCAATGTCCTTTCCATTCATGTTACAGCTTTTCAGATGTATTTGTGGGTTGGCCGGGCCACACGCATGATGCCCAAGTGGTTGCCCACTCTCCTCTGAATCGAAAGGCAGGGACCAGGCCGGATACCTCTTCCCACATGAGATGAGTGTTCACCCTTCAAAGCTCTCTGTGTCAACATTATGCACGCTTATGGTGTCAATGGTCAGGTGTACGAATTAACTACATTTCTGCATTGTTGTGTCCAAGGATGTAGATGGAGTGGAGGTTCTTGCCCCCTACGAACCTGGCTGATGAAAGGGTTCATAGAGCACCAAGTACTGGATCTGGATCAGTGAAGATTTAACAAGGCCCTTAATTCTGCAAGGATAGTGGTGGAACATGTGTTTGGGCATCTAAAAGGGCACTGGCAGTGCCTGTCCAAGCATCTAGATATCTCTATCGCCTTTGTCCCAGATGTTGTGTTTGACTGCTGTGTACTGCACAATATATGTGAGATTAACAAGGATGACTTCCTGTCAGAATGAACATTGATTGAAGCAGATGCCCCTGCACCCAATAGCCAAGATTGTAACGATCAGCAGGCCCATGGCCACCAGGCCATCCGTTCTGCGATTATGTCCATCCTGTAAGGTCGGGGGTGGGGGGGGGGGACGGGGCGGGTGAATCCCGGGGTTGCGGCTGCCACTCGGGTATGTCCCTGCCACCCAGCTCCCCAACTCCCACAACTTCCTCCCCCCTCCGAATGTGGCAACATAAACCTGCTGCCTGGTATCTTATGTGACAGTGTTCTCGTGAAGGAACAGTTGCATATAAATGAAACATGAGACTTCAGTGCTTGTCAAAAATTTAATAAAAAGTTTTTCATGAAACCTTTTTGCTTCATAAATATCTGAGTTAGATAATGCGACATAACAATTCAAAGTATGCACCTAACTAGATGTAAACCATGGAATGGACAAAACACAGTGCAAATCCACTCTACACTTGAACATCACAAAACAAACACAAAAGTGGTAAACACAACAAACATCTCTACACAGCACCATAGCATCTCACTACTGAGTGTTTCAATCCTTAAAGTGGTGCACAGAAAATTGCACATTTCAGGGCTTCATGAACAACAAAAACGAACAGCAAGTTAGCAGCATTAAGGAAGTTTAGTCCAACACACACCCACTACCGTGATGCCCTGGTGTGCAATGAAATGGCATGCTAGTGGGAGGGGCCAGGTACATGGGATTAGGGAGACTATATGACTGTGGGAATGGGGGCAGACAGGCATCCATTCGCATGGCTATTCTGTGGAAGATGGAGGACTGCCTGTCCATTGTGGCACTGAGTTGCTGCAGGAAAGCTGATAACCCAGCCACCGCCTGGACCTGCCTGTCCATTTTGAACCAGTGCATTGCTTCCTCCTTCTCCTCCTCCCTCAGATTAGCAAGCAGGGCTCTCTCCTGCTCCAGCGCTTCCTCTGCACGCTGGCGGTCCCCCTCTCTGTCCTCCCTTTCAAGTGCCGTCATCATCGTCTGCAGCACCTTAGAGAGAACCTGAGCCTTGGTCAGCTGCTGGTGTCTTGGACCCGAGGCTGTGGGTCAAAACAGGAAAAGTGCATCAGTATTGGAATTATGTGCTTCTCCATACACACAACCTCAATGCTACTCTACCTGCGTTCTGTGGTGAGAGTGCCGCCTCGCCACTTCCAGGAACAGTGTGCTCTGCTCTGCCTCTCTCGGGGACATCCAAATCCATGCCAGCGGAGTCCTCTGTGGCAGCCTGCACCTCCTAGACCTGCATGTCTCTGCCACCATTGCTGCTGGTTGAAGCCTGAGATCCCTCAGGGATGAGCTCTGGGGAATCAGGGCTCTCCAGAGCACTGGCTATGTTCAAGGAAGTAGCTGAGCAGCTAGGCCCCCAGATAGTGTGGCACTGATGAAAGTACAGCCACTCCCTGCGCCCATTGCAGCTCCTCCTGTTGTGGTCCAGAACCCCGTGGAGCTTCTTCCTCAGGCTCTCCAGCTTTGTAACCACGCGATTTTTACTGCAGGTATGACCATGTGCTGAGGGTGCTCCTGACAAGCATTCAAATGTGGGAGCATCCCTCACTGTCCCAGTGAGCTCCCTTTCCTGGAATTCCAGAGACAGATAGTCTAGAAGCAGTCTGATCTCTGCTTCACACCAGTTTGAAGCCTTTGCAGCTATAGTTCGATTATAACGTTATCCTGTAAGGCAGTGAAAAACACAACAGTACCTTCAATACCCTGCCTGCACACTGTGTTTCAAAATTCACGCCAAGCGTCTCGGGCTGACGACGTCACCGCAACATCATCACCCTGCCCTTTGGCAGTCGCTTTCAGGCAGCTGCATTCAGGTGCCGGGGGGGGGGGTCCTCAGTGTTCTGGCGATTATCCCTCCCGGAGGAGGGTTAGAAAGTGCGCCTCGGAGGCACTTCCTGTGCTTTCAGGTGGCCTCCCGACAGCCACATAGGGATAGAATATGCGGCTTTACATCGGGGTATTTTGGCCACCTGAAAGTGCCTAGAGGAATCAGTTGAGGTTTTACAACCCAGCGAGACCTCTCAAGATATCATCAAGCGCATCACATAGTGGGCTCAGTGTAGTTCTTCTGCAAAAATATGATGACTGGCAACCCACTGCATTTGCATCATACTCAATGACAGACACGGAGACATGATACACTCAATTAAAAAGGAGCTGGTCAGCATCACATACGCCTGTGAAAGATTTCATCAGTTTGTGTCAGGACAAGCAATCAGTGTAGAGATTGACCATAAGCCTTTGATTGCATTGTTCCAAAAGCCATTAAATGAATGTCCATTTAGAATACAAAGAATTGTTACATTGCCCAGAGGACCCCAAAACCTAGCAGCAATAGATATTCACCAAGACAAATGGTTACTTAAACAAAAGTTGTTTTTAATTATCTTTAAACATGAAAACAGAATCACACTTTAATTTATCACTATTAACTAACCTAACTTAACCCCCTTCTAATTCTAAGCGAACGTGTATGTAATGTGTGTGTAAGTTCAGAAAAGTTCTTTGATTCACAGTTCAAACTCACTTCTCATTCCTCCAAGTTCACTGGTTGCAGGCAATTCTTATACTGTGCACAGAATTTAACATTTATAAAGTTCACCAGGCTTTGGTGCTTGATAGGTAAATGGTTACTGCTCATGAAGGTTCTTGGCGGTTTTCAGAGAGAGATTTGTTGTTCCTTTTTAATCAGTCACTTCAATGCCTTGCTGACACAATTTTCCCCTTCAGGGTTCTCCAGATGATAACCTCTTTCTTTCAGGTCACAGCAGAGTTCCTTTTTGTTTCCCTTATTCCAAGCTAAACATTAGACAGCCAGTCCTCTCCTCTTTCATGACCCACAAGGGCTTTGACCAGGCTGAATTAAGAACTCACAACCCATCTTCCAAATGGGGCTTTCCACAAGCTTGCCAGCTTGTCCTGCTCCAATCCCAGTTGCTGGCTGTAACACTGTAGAACTGATCTGTGTGTGTGTCTCTCTGAGAAAAAGCCTGTTTGCAAAACCACATGACCCTCTTAGAACAGCAAGTTCTCTTCAAAACAGAAGGTGGCTCTGACAATCCATTAATGAAGTCTCTTGGGTACTCTCTAAAGCTTTTGCAAAGGCTCTGAGGCCCTAACATGAATAGTATTAGCAGTGCCCCAGTATTTCAAATAAGATCTGTTTTAAAGTGTTTCTATGTGAATGTACTCTGACAAACCTTTCCCAAGTTATCTCCCAAAAACCTATCTATATACTCTGTCACACTAAATAGTGAATGTGGTGTTCACTCCAAGTAAGATAATGTACATAGCAGACACGTTGTCTAGAGCTGTTGACACAAGAGAGCCCACCAAGCATCAAAATGGATGAAGACGTGAATACCTTCATAGATATGATCACAAGAGCACTGCCCACATCAGATGCAAAAATGGAGCTCATGAAGTCAGAGCCAAACAAAGATGAAACACTGAGAAAATACACCTTGGATGGATGGCCCAAGATGAATCAGGACTGCTCACCTGACATTTCAGAGTACTGGAACTGCAGGGGGGGGGGAACCATCAGTGGTCGAATACATCATCTACAAAGGAAGCAAAATATTTATCCCAAAGAGTCTGAGAAAAGGGATGCTAAAAAGGATCCATGGAGGACATCTCAGAATCGAAAAGCATAAGAAAAAAGGACGAGATGTACTAGCCAAGAATCAACAATGATATCACAAATGAAGTGTCAAACTGTACAATATGCTAGAAATATCAAGCACGAAATCCTGCAGAACCACTAAAGCCACATCCAGCACCATACAGACCTTATTAGAAGGTAGGGGGTTGACCTATTTGAATGTCAAGGGAAGGATTATCTTGCACAAGCAGACTATTACTCCCAGTATTCAGAGGTGTGTAAATTGAATACCACCACTGCAGATGCTGTAAAAACAGGTATGAAAATCATATTCTCCAGACATGATGTGCCAAGTGAGGTCTTCACAGACAAAGGATACCAGTTTTGCAATTTAAAATTCCGATAGATTGCCAAAGAGTGGGACATTGTACACATCATGTTAAGTCCTAATTTTCCACAGTCCAATGATCTAATGGACAAATCAGTAGACAGTGAAAGGACTGATGAACAAGGCCAAATATAGTGGAACAGACTTCTACCAGAGCATGCTAGTATACCACACAATGCCTCTCAAGGGTGGTGTGTCACCAGCACAACTCCTTAAGGGACGTAGGTTAAGATCAAACCTACCCATTCAGAACTTCCTAAAAAAAGAGGGGGAGAAAGTGAAGAAGTTCAAAGATCAACAGATAAAAAACCAAAAGTATTACTTTGACAGAGGAACAAAAAACCTACCGGAACTCTACACTGGTGACCAAGGTTAAAAGACAAAACAAACTTATGGACTCAGAAGGGAACTGTCCTTCGTGAAGTCCAACCAAGATCAGACACCATTCAAATAGATAAAGGTGCTGTTTTGCGAAGAAACTATCGAGATCTTCAAATGCTACCAGTCTCAGTAGATGGAAAGATGGATACTGTTGAACAACTTGAATACACAGCTGAGAAGACATCATCTGAGGCAACAATTCAGATTCAAGGACAATCAATCAGGAGATTGCCAAGAAATGTGAATCCTCCTAAGAGGCTCATTAAGCAAATTTAAAGACTCCTGTCATAGAATGAAGTAATACTATTGCATTGGCTCTTCAAGTTTTAGTATATGTAAATGTGAACACACAAAACAAGCTTAAGTTAACAATGTTGACAATAATGAAAATGTAAGTTCCTGGTGTTAAAATTAAAATAGCTGAGTTATACAAAGAAAACATGTTTGTTAAAAGTAACCTACTTTTGTTTTAAGAGAGATGTAATGATAGTGATCATGTTTGCAATGCAACTAGCAATACCTTAATGTTTGATTAGACTTGGCTGACAGACAGTATGTTAGATCTGTAATGGTGACTGCAGCCTCATGGCCTGCCTCATGTGCTGTTTATATCAACTTTAAAGAACCTTTTCCTTCATCCATGTATTGCCTAAGAACTCACACATATGAATACAAGATGAAACAAAATTATTTTCAAGACACCAGATAATATTTCAAAACTTAACTTGTTGAACTTCATTGCAATTGTGGGCTCAAAGAATCTCTTATTGAAAATCATTTCTCCCTTCCAATGAAGTTTAATATTAGAACAGGAAGAACAATTGTCCAAAGCCTAACATTCATTAAGGAAAGAGAGTAATAAGGAATTGTATTACATCTACAGATGAAATAGCACTTCATAATCAATAACAAATATCAAACGCAAGAGATTTGGATCTTGAATAGCTTAATTGAACAAACAACTTATTTTTTTCTGTTGCTTTTGACATCAAAAATCCTATCTGCATAACTTTATTCATTCTTGCCATGAGGGTGTCTCTGGCAAGACCAGCATTTATTTCTTATCCATAGATGACTTGAAAATTGAGCCTGCCCCTTGAAGCACTGCTCTACATTTCAAAAACTCCAATGCATACACACAACTCCTCTTGCAAAATGACCACCAAACCTGCCCACAACTCATCAATTCAAATATATTCAAAATTAGCAGGCAAGTTGAAGCTCAAAACAGAAAGATCTTCAAAGTACTTTGTGCAGTCACGAGACAGGAGTATCAAATATCCAGTTGATACTTTTATTAAACAAGAATAAATCAGTTCTCAGCCAGCAAACGTTATAAATCAAATATTTTTTTATTAAAAATTCTATTAATATTAAGAAGCACTCTACCTTGTACAAATGTTAACAATAAGCCAAATCAGGTTTAATGGCCAAATGTTCACAGCTCCCTCTAATCTGTCCAATTGTTTTTAACTCAGTCATCTCTGTGGACATGTTGATTTGGAATGTCACCAAATCAAGCACAAAACGTTATTGCAACCCAATGGAAACTCGTGATCATAGAAAGAAGAGGAGGAAGCAGGAAAGAAAGAATAATGTGAATTTTACATGATACCAAACAGAAATCATATCTGATTAATGCTATGCAAAGGAATACACTAAAATCATGGTGGTACAGAGCAGCTTTACACAACCACAATCCCCAACTCTTCTCTAGGGGCCACAGCACACTTAAGGTGGGCCATGGACTGAAATCCTACAAAGGGTTCTTTTTTTATTAATTTTGTATTTCTTCTCAACATTCCCAAATGACTCTGTGCGCAAACAATTGTGCTCCAAAAATCTTTTTTTAACAATATTCTTCTTTCCTACATGTATAATCAGAATTATTTCCTATTTGTCTGTTCTGTAATCACAAGCCATAGTTATTACACTCAGAATAAAAGCCTTGTTTTCTTTCACCTCACATTAAAAAATACAATATTTACATTGTGTAGTCAGTCAGAGAGAAGTGCAGAAGAAACCAACTAAACGACTGCTTTACAGAGAAGGCAGCCTATAAACTTTGAGCAGAATCCTAAGGGGCCCAGAAGCAAAATAAGGCTGAGAATAGCTGGTGTAGAGTGCCATCTAGAGCAGTAGATAATGACACACGTTCAGAGTATTTTGGAAAAAAAATGGATAAATTTATAATTTAAATACAAGATTAAAGATCAAAATTTCCTTAAGGATTCACACTCTAGTCTCATGTGGCAGAACACTTGATTTTAAGTGAATAAAATGAGTGCCAAGTGTGGTTAAAAAAAATCTGAAATCCCAATTTTCACCATATAGGATTCCCAATGACTTTTCCAAGTTGTGGTACAGTGAAAAAACAAGCAATGCAACAAGTTAATTTTCAGACATAAAAATGCAATATTCCAACACATTTGCCATGGTATCATCAACTCAAAGATAACTAAAATGTGAAATATCAGTACATTCAAAATGTATTCATAAAGGCAGCATGTAGAAATTCTTCTTCTTTCTTTGGCTTGGCTTCGCGGACGAAGATTTATGGAGGGGTAATGTCCATGTCAGTTGCAGGCTCGTTTGTGGCTGACAAGTCCGATGCGGGACAGGCAGACACGGTTACAGCGGTTGCAAGGGAAAATTGGTTGGTTGGGGTTGGGTGTTGGGTTTTTCCTCCTTTGTCTTTTGACAGTGAGGTGGGCTCTGCAGTCTTCTTCAAAGGAGGTTGCTGCCCGCCGAACTGTGAGGCGCCAAGATGCACGGTTTGAGGCGATATCAGCCCACTGGCGGTGGTCAATGTGGCAGACACCAAGAGCTTTCTTTAGGCAGTCCTTGTACCTCTTCTTTGGTGCACCTCTGTCTCGGTGACCAGTGGAGAGCTCGCCATATAACATGATCTTGGGAAGGTGATGGTCCTCCATTCTGGAGACGTGACCTACCCAGCACAGTTTGATCTTCAACAGCGTGGATTCGATGCTGTCGGCCTCTGCCATCTCGAGTACTTCGATGTTGGAGATGAAGTCACTCCAATGAATGTTGAGGATGGAGCGGAGACAACGCTGGTGGAAGCGTTCTAGGAGCCGTAGGTGATGCCGGTAAAGGACCCATGATTCGGAGCTGAACAGGAGTGTGGGTATGACAACGGCTCTGTATTCGCTAATCTTTGTGAGGTTTTTCAGTTGGTTGTTTTTCCAGACTCTTTTGTGTAGTCTTCCAAAGGCGCTATTTGCCTTGGCGAGGAACTGAAGACAAATTGGCAGGTTATGATAAAATGTTAATGTCTTTTGAAATAAAGAAATCAACGTACATATGATAAAAGAAATGAAAGCCAAAACACAAACAGGAGAAAAGATGGCTAAATTATTTTGAAAAGAAACAAAATGGCAACAACCTTCAACAATCTCACAAGAGGTTGGTGTAGAGATTAGCACAGCACTATTACAGCTTCAGCATCCCAGGTTCAAATCAAGCTCTTAAGAGTTTATACATTCTCCCCATGCCCTCATGGGTTTCCTCCAGGTGCACCGGTTTCCTCCCACATTCCAAAGATGAATGAGGTTAATAGCTTAATTGACCTGTAGGTCAGAAAGGCCCATTTCTGTGCTGTATCTCCAAAAAATGTTAAAAAGGGCATTTTAAGACTGTATCTAGATATTAAGGAAGAATGGTTATGATTAACTGGATGTCAAATTATCAAAATGGTTATGTTCTTACACATTTCAGGCCATGCACTGCTGCACTACGTACTACAAATCACTAAACAAGTCTCAGCTTCACAACCTGTCTGTTGGAACTACATTAATTCACCCAACCGTGGCTCCATGATTCTTCAGAAAGGAGAACCAATGTAAAAATGAAACTTCTCTTTATTGTCAGTGGTGCAAAAGCAGGTGGCAATTCAAGGATTAGGTTAATAACTAGTTTCATCTGAATACTCTCATGCAATAATTCAGGATTATATTATATGCTCAAATATTTTCCCAAAGCTTTATTCTCTTTTAATAAGCAGTGTCAAACAATGCTTCGTGTGGGGTTTGGTTCAGCAGCATTAATGGTGAAAATCACATTTCTAAGTAGTTTGACAATTCAAATAAAGCACCCAGCTTTGAAAAGATGTAGACCTTTTCCCATCTTCCAACTTGTACACCAGTAGAAAAGTGAACAGACTAAAGAAGACTGAGAAAGAATATTGTTTTTCCTTTCTTCTCAAACCACTATTTTCCTCCTATTTCTCTTTCTCGAAGTGTTTGGACATTTTGACATTCATTTCCCTTCTATTGGTTACTTTATCTCCACTTGGCTGTAGTTGGTTAATTATGTAATAAATCATGCCATTTATGAGAGGTTAAAGGCATCCAATGATTTCACCATACATTTTCACATATTTACAGTAAAAATATGAACATTCAAGGTAAAACCATGACAGCTGTCTTATTTATCAAACTCTTTAAAGTTACTGCTCTTGATGTAACACCAAACTTAAAAACTGATTGGATGCCCAAATAATGTTATATTCTACTCATGCAATGCTGATTATTTCAGTAAATTAAGTTTCTTTCTGTGTTACATGATTGAAAGAATAATTTTCATTTTTGAATATACAACATAAAACTTAACATTTTATGATGCATGTCATGAATGCAGACCATTTCTCAGCTACAGGAACGGGAACTGAACTGCATTGCCTCACCATTAGTGTTCTTTAATAAATCAAGACATACCATGACTTTCACATGAGATTTTTACCCTGCCTTTCTCATTAGAAACACTGTATTAAATTTGTAACTTTATACTTTTAAACCAAAAATTGAATTAAATAATTCTTATAAAATTAAGTATAAATTGGAATATCTGTACATTACATTAAATCTTAACTGTTTCACAGAATAACCATTCTAAACACTCCATAAAAGGCTAGTTAATACACAGAATCCACTCATACCAGATCTGCGAACTTCCACTCTAATTAAAATTTAAAATAGCCCAACCAGAGATGACAAACAGCCACAATATTCATAATTGTACATGCGTGGCTTGTAAAAGTATGACTTATAAAAATGTGGTGAGATAAATATAGGTGCATCATTGTTTTTTTGTCTCCATTATCAAAAAAGGTAACCTTGATTAGAGGAAGGGGATAGATTAAATTAAAAATAAAAAAATGTACATAAATTTCAGTTGATGAAAAAGTTGCATGAAATACAAAATCCTCACAAGCTGAAGTACACTGCAACCATTGTTCATGTTAGTGAAGCAAAAAAGGCAGCCAATGCAAAAGTAGAAAAAAATTGCTGAACTAGTTACATGAAGTCATTCCATATTACTGTACACTAAATACTTCAGGTTGCATGTTCAAGACACTTGTTACACCCATTGTAACACTGGTTTATCAATACTCCAAGTACATCTAAAAAAGTGTTTGTGGTTTCTTCATACAATACCACGCAAATTTCACTCACTCTAGTTCAGTCATAACACCATAAGATATACAGTGGACAACAATATTAATTCTTCAAAGCATTTTTTTTTAAATAAGATACTGCTAAAAATGCAGCTGAAATTAATTTTCCCAAGTTTCAAATTCTCATTTTTAAGTTTTTGCTGGGACTGTTTAATTGGAATCCATTGATAACCAAAAATAAAACATTCAGAGGAAGTCATAACAATATTTTGAAGACTCAATATAATCAGAAACCAAACAGTGTTTTACATATTAGCTACTTTTATACTGAATAATATAAACACTGAAAATCTTAGTCTTTTTCATTCAACTTGCAAATCCAAGTTGGTAACTTCTTAATAGCCTGGCACGTGCACAATCTTCCTGAGTTGGAATACTGTTATTATTCAGCAATTTAAAAAAATTACCTGCAAGATCTAGAGCTACCATTCCAAGCCTTGCACTTTCTAGAAGTTAAGAAGCCATCAATACTAAATCACACATTTGACACTCACCAACAAGGGAAACTAAAATGTTATTTCCTGTACCAGCACAAGAAACTGGTATCTAATAACATCAAGCACCAATACTGTTTGCATAATTTACAAATTACAAAGTGGTACAAGTTCACATTGAATGTTCACTCCAGCCTCAAGACCATCCTTGATTTTTCAAAGGTGTGGCTATGGAAATGCAGCACGGTATGAGGTCTTTACAGCCCACAGCCCCACACTGCCCAGTTACCCGATGTGACATATTAACCCTGTACGTCAATGGAATGTGGGAGGAAATCCATACAGTAAGTAGCAAATTCAAACCCAGGTTGCTGCCACTGTGTAATAGTATTATGCGAACTGCATTATTAAATATGCTACCCTACACTAACCAAGCCACACAACATTGTTATAGAACAGAGACACAAGGGGGTACAGGTGCACAGTTTCATGAATGTGGCGACACAGGGAGACAGGAATGAAGGCAGCATTTGGCATAATTGCATTCATTGGTCAGAGCACTAACCACACGAGCTTGCATATCATGTCACACAAAGATGTTCATGGACCTGCACTTTGGAATATTCCACACAATTACTCAGCTAGATGAAAGCTGTCATTAATCTTGAAAGGGTGAAGATTCACAAGATGTTAGAGAGAATGGTGATCTTAAATTACAGGAGAGACTGGGTAAGCTCAGACTTTTTTCCATGGAGCACACAAGGCTGAAGGTGGACCTTATAGGTTCATAAAAACAGGAGGGGCATAGATAAGGCAAGTCTTTTCTCCCAGGTTGAGGAATCCCAAATTTCGAGGGCATAAATTTAGAGGGAAGAACTTTAAAAAGGGACCCTAGGGGCACCTAATTCCACACAGAAGATAGGGGTATATGGAACAAGCTGTCAGACAAAGTGGAAGGGGTGGAGGCAATTGTAACATTTAAAAGACATTTCATCAGGTACATGACAGGAAATGTTTGGAGGGACATGAGCCAAACATCGGCATATGGGACTAGGTATGTCAGCAGAGAAAAGATGGGAAAAATGGCCCATTTGTGTTGTGAAATTCTAATTTACGGTTTAACGATGGAGCTTTCAGCTCTTGTCTGAGTAGCGACGTGGATGTGATCCAATTTGCCTACCATAGCAACAGGTCAACAGCAGATGTCATCTCACTGGTTCGACACAAAACCCTTGGACACCTGGACATTGGGCATTCAACACCATCATCTCAAAACTGATCAGTAAACTCCAAGACCAGGGCCTCAATGCCCTACTATGCAATTGAATCCTGATTTCATCACCTCCAGACCCCAGTTTGCACAGCTGCAAGAACATCTCCTCTACAATCTCCAGCACCAGAGCACCACAGGGCTACATGCTTAGCTCCCTGCTCTACAGGCTTTACACCCATGACTGTGTGGCTCAGTATGACAATACCATTGACAAATTTACTGACGATACCACTGTTGTCAGAATACAGGAGGGAGATTGAAAACTTTGCTGAATGGTATACTGACAACCTCACACTCAATCTCACCAAAACCAAGGAGCTGATTGTGGACTTGAAGGGCAAACCAGAGATGCATGATCATTGCAGGAAATCAGAGGTGAAGAGGGTGAGCAATTTAAATTCCTAGGAGTCACCATCTCAGAAGACCTTTCCTGGATCCAACAGCCCAATGTTATCATGAAGAAAGTACAAGTTTGCAGAGGTCCAGTACGACATCAGAAACCTTGGCAAACTTCTGCACATGTTTTGTGGAAAATGTGCTGATTGGCTACATCATAGCCTGGTATGGGGGCACCAATATCTCAGAGCAGAAAGCCCTGCAAAAGCTAGTGGACAAACCCCAATACAACAATCTTCGAGGATCCACATGACCCAGGACATGCTCTGTTCTCATCACTGCTCTCAGAAGAGGTCAAGGTGCTAAAAGACTTGTACCATCAAGAACCCCTCCACGATCAGACCCAAAATTGATTTAGAGTCATTTAAGAACTCTTTGCAAATTTATCTATTATTGATTTTTTTCTGTATTACACAGCTGTTTACATTTCTCTCTTTTATATATGTATTTTTTTTCTTGTGCAATGTGTACAGTTACCGATGAGTATAAATTCTGCAAGAATTGACTTGCAAGAAAAATAATCTCAAGATTAGATGCAATATCATGTACTCTAACAATAAATCTGAATTTTGAAAAGGGATCTAGTGGAATAAATTTGCATTTCCAGACAATAAAGAATTTGGTGGTAGGATAGGCTGTGAAGAGGTGGAGGCTCGATGGAGTCTTGGACAAGAATATGTGAAAGGGATTATTATAGGCATGACTTTTAATTTCCCCACTTTGATTAAAAACATTTTTTATGAAAATAAAATGTGTTCAGCTGGCACTGTGCGTCCACTTCCATGAATCTTGGAATGTTAACAGTTGCAGCAAGTAATTATGAGGGCAAATGGTACCTTGGCCTTCATTAAAGAGTATTTGACTTCAGAGTAGGGAAGTGTTGTTCAATTATATAGAGTCCTGGCGAGACTGCATCTGGAATATGCAATTCCCCCACCCAAATGTGAAGGAATGCAAAAGAAAGCCAAACAATAAGATCAAACATTAAGGGAAAGGACAAAAGGCCTCTGCTCTATTTGGAGACGTATAAAAATTTGCTAGCCTTCCAGATAATGATTCACAATTAGACAATAGAGTTGAAAAATTTTGTTAGTGCAAGGTTGCTATGTCTGAAAACAAAAACAAAAAATGGCTCAACTAGACAAATATAGAATGACCAAAGTTGAGTAAAATTAACCTTTCTCATGTTGCTTGTCCAGAGAAACAACAAGGACAGATGTTAATAAACAATCAGTTGTAAGAAACCTGTTCAAATAGCTTGTGAAATTACACACTATAAAAGATGTACCTAAATGTTGTACGAATTGAGAAAGGCTCAGTCCAGAGAAAAAAAGTGACGCTGGCCTTTGCACCCTTACTCCCGCTAGCGTAAAGCTAGCTGTATGCTCCGTGGTTCTGTTGTTTGCTCTGTTGTTACAGAGTGGGCTGACTTCCACTCAAAGATGTACTTGTGGGTGATTCCTCAAACAGCTTCAAGGAGAGATGAGACACACTGTGTCCATTTCCTTTTGATGTTATTGAAATATTTAAAAAATTCTTACAGGTTTAACCAGTGATGATGCTTTCCTTGGCTGAGACATCCAGTACTTGGCTTTGCAGACACAAATATGTTCAGGCCACATGTGGAAAAAAATTCCCTTAAACCAGAAGGCAGTGGATCTTAGCTGTATTCAGTAAACATCGAAGGAATAAAGGGATATACAGTTAGTCCACCATAATGGGACAAAGCTAAGAACGTCAAATGACCTCCCCCTGCTTCTACTTAATTTGTGCATGTCAATATTGAGGCAGAAAGCATCTGCAAAAAAACATTCACAATATAACTGGAAGAATCAATCAGAAATATTGGTGGACAGTAACTTTGATAACTGAAATGCAAAAACACAAGTAAGAGTAGGAAATGTTCAATTGGAAAGATATTTAACCACAACACTAAAATTAACAAAAATACCAATGGTAATCTAGGGCATACATTTCTGTGTAAAGGCAGCATGATGTCAGTTTATATCACTGAGATAAATGAAAGCTTGTATTCAATAGTGTTTCAGAAAAAGAAGAGAGCTCATTGAAAGTTTCAGACAAATTTAGGTCTGAGATTAGGAGTGAATCATTAAAATTCACCATCTCTATCGCAACAGAAAGATCCTCATTCCTGGCGTTGATTCAAAACAGGTCACTGGATCTATCAGCATTAAGAATATCAATGCCGATGATTAATGAAAGGCCAGGTTGGAAGGCTGACTGGTCTATTCTTTTTAATCGGTTGGATCCTAATGTAAAAATCATGGTCAAAATCTCAACACAAGACTTCTATATCTTGGCACAGCACAAAATAGACCAGGAATTTTTTTAAAACTTGTGGGAACATTTCATTTGTTTTTAACAAATCTGCACCTTTCAAAATAACAAACAAAGAGCAAACTTCTTGTCAATATAGAACCCTCCTTTAAATTACTCTCGACAGCATCAAATTCATGTTTCAGGAAACATCATCTCAAATCATAAGCACAAATAATCCTTTAATTTGGTAAAACTATTCAATAATAAAATGCTCTCTTAAAATAACATTTCTAATACGGAGCACATGCATTCCAGTAAGTTTTCAATGACACTCTAAACCCACTCACCCAACTAAATGATGCACTGTTTCAAAGACCAGAGTCCATTGGATTTTGATCATTCTTTGTAAAATTGTTCCAAATGAGCTTCAAACCACATGCAACAAGAACAGATTCCTCATGCCCTCACCTACCACCCCACCAGCTTCTGCATCCAACACATCCTCCTCCATCACTTCTAACACCTACAACGTGATCCGACCTCTAGACATATATACCACTCTCTCCTCCTTCCACAGGGACCACTCCTTCCATGACTCCCTTGTCCACTCCTCCCTTCCCACCAATTGTCCCCTTAGGACCTACCCCTGTGACTGCAGGAGATGCTCCTCTTGCACCCACACCTCCTCCCTCAGCACCATTCAGGGCCGCATACCGTCCTTCCAAGTGAAGCAGCATTTTACTTGTGAATCTGCAGGGGTCATCTACTGCATCCGGTGATCCCACTGTGGTCTCCTCTATATCGGAAAGACTGAACACAGACTGAGAGATCGCTTTGTTGAGCACCTCGGCTCTGACTGCCGCAAAAGCATGGATCTCCCAGTGACCACCCATTTCAATTCTCCACAATCTCTTGCCAACACGACTGCCCACGACCTTATGTACTGTCAAACTGAGACCACCCGTAAATTGGAGGCACAACATTGCTTTTTCCAACTGGGCACCCTCCAACCGGAAGGCATTAATATCTACTTCTCTGGCTTTTGTTAAAAACCACTCCATCCTTTTTCCCCGTCATCTCTCCATTCCCTGCCTCCTTTCGCACAGAAAGGATAAATTCGACCTTATCAGATCCAATTAACACCTTTTATTGGTCTGGAATCCTCCCCCATTGTTTGAATCCTTAGACTTGCTGATTTCACCTGTTTCTGCCTTTTCTGATTTTTCCTTGAAGGAGGGTTCAGGCCCGTAATGTCAGCAATATATTTCTGTCTCCTACAGATGCTGAAAAGACCAGCCGAGTTCCTCCAGGATTTCGGTGTGTTTACTTCAAATAAATGAGCAGCTAACTTTCCATCCAATTTACAAAAAAGCACGAGCCCTGCTCCTCTGTTAATTAATACATTAAAAGATACAAATTAAGAAATCCTCAGATTTACTAGTGAATGAGACCCAAGGGAAGTTAACATTGATTATTCAGAATTAACTATTGATAAATTTGTCTGTGGATTGCAGAGAGACTTTTGGCATGTCCTTCATGAAGGGCACAGTTAAAGAGGATGTCAACCAAAGACAGGAAAAACCCAAGCAAACTGCCTGAACACAGCCAACAGCACCACCTGTACTCACTGCCCAAACAAAACTTGATGTGCATCAGGATGAGTAGATCATGTTCTTTGGCAGTTAGTCCAACTAATACTTTGCTCCCTTTGTAGTCTCATCTGATGAGATTAAAATGCTTAGAATTCAGCCAGAATTGACAACACAAGCATGAAGAACTTGGTGGAATAAACAAATAAGAAAAAACATTCTGAAACTAGTTTTATTTCTCAATCATGGGAAGGCACCTGACCATAAATAATGAGGTTCAATCATAAGATAATACCTAAACTAACAATCACCATTTTCAATCCAGAACTTAAAAGTAATTGGGCTTTATATAACTTTAATAAACCTCTCGAAAAAAGGGAAATAAGTCCTCAATGTTTCAGGTTCTGATGGTTTCCTGACTGTGTGGTTGCATTAAGATTGCTTAAACCTTGGGTACACAAACACCTCATATGCTAATGTTCCTTCCATTTCCCAGAATTGCGAAGGATCAATCCAGCCATGCTGCAGTGGAATGAATGTTATTTTTAGTTGGACTGCACTTTGCCACCTGCCCCTCAAAGAACACTGATCCAGAAGAACATAAATCAATCAAGCAGTCCAGCTGGAGAAGGATCCAGACTATAACAGGTGGATCTCCAAGAAGAATTCAAAGTTATTTGGGAGAATGCATCATGATCAGAGCACTCAAACAAACATTAAGACTTTATTCGGCTGATGGTGCGAAGGGCCTTCCATGTCCAATTCTTCATGAATAGTTGTGGCACCTGCTGCATGCTGTCCTTTCAACAACTGCTCTAGAAATGAGGCAGTCATCCTTCAAGAACATACCTTTGCCAGGAAAGCTTGGGAAAAAGGGCTTTGTCAAGGATCAAGTCAAACAGCTGTAGCACACATAGAGGTAAGTATCAACTGCTGCTGGAGAACTATCAGCAGGGTGAAAGACACCACCCAGATAGTTCTCCTGAAGATCTGTGAACTGGGGCCAGGTGTGGCCCATGAGCAAGGCAATACTAAGGTTCAGAATAACATGCAGACAGATGTACTGAAACTGGGTGCAGCCATTGAAAATACCCTCTGCAGAATGGTCACAGTTTAAGATCCTCCTACCATTGCATAAGACTTTGCTGGAATCTGTATTAAAACCCCCAAAAGCCACATGCTCAAGCATTGTATTACTGACGTCAAGTTAATGTTATGAAATCAGATATTAATGAATTTTAATAATGTAACATGAAAATCTTCATTCAAGTTTTCACTCCCATATGCACATGAAATTTTGGACAAAGTATCAGGTCGAGGAACAGCTTCTTCCCACGGGCAGCAAGAACATTGAACAACAGAAGGAACTGCTCACACTAACCATCTGAAACTCTCATATGTACAAAACAAAATATTTATTTATTTGTATAGATGAAATACTTGTCCTGCATATTTGTCCACATGTTTGGCACAGAGCACACTGTTTCATCGGGTTGTACTTGTACACTCAGATCTCAATAAACTTCCAAAATTAGAAGATAGAGAATGAATTGATTTAGATGCCTCTTTCACAAGAGAAGAAATCAAGAAAGCCTTGTGTACTTTCCAAGCTAACAAATCTCTGGAGATGGATAGGTTTCCTCCCAAGTTCTACAGATAATTTAAAGATTTATTGATACCTCGATGGATATATTGGACCAGGCAGTGGAGACCCAGACCCTCCTGGAATCTTTCTCAACTGCTATAATTCCAGACCTACCGAAGAAAGGTAGAGACCCACTAAAAAAAACTTCATTTAGACCAGTGGTTTTCAAACTGCCCCCTAAACTCACATTCCACTTTAAGCAATCCCTATGCCATAAGTGCTCTGTGATTAGTAAGGGATTAAGGTGGTGTGAGTGGAAAGAAAGAGTATGAAAACCAGTGTTTTAATCATACTAATTGACTTATTATGTGCATGGTTTCATGACTCCAAAGCAAATGGACCAATGATTAATTTTTTTTCAAGCAAAATATTTCAGTAACAATTGGGTTGAGAGCAGTGGTTCTCAACCTTCTCTTCCCACTCACATACCACCTTAAGCTATCCCTTACTAATCACAGAGGACTTATTGCACAAGGATTGCTTAAGGTAGAATGTGAGTTTAGGGAGATATTTTGAAAACCACTAACAGACTCGTATCACTCCTCAATGCTAATTATAAAATATTGACAAGGGCATTACCTAATAGACTGGGACAATATCCACCAAAATTAATACATACAGATCAGGTGGGATTTGTCAAACGTAGACATTCTTCAACTAGTCTACATAGACTATGGCAAAATCGTAGACATTCTTCAACTAGTCTACATAGACTATGGCAAAATCAAAGTTGAATCCAAGTATAACCATCTCCCAAGATGCAGAAAAAGCATTCAATCAATTAGAATGGCCTTTCTTATTTAAAACATTTGAAAAATTTGGTATAGGCAGAAAACTTATAAACTGGATAAAAACTCTATCATAAACCACAAGCCAAAAATATAACTAACAATCAGACGTCAGTGGTTTTTCCCTTAAGTAGATCGAGTGGACAAGGGCATCCTCTGTCTACGGCACATTTTAATCCTAGCTATTGAACCACTGGCAGAGATTATAAAGAGAGTTCAAAATATTAAGGGCTTCAAAGTTGGACAGGAAGAACATAAAATTAGTTAATTTGCTGATATGCTATTATACATCTCTGATTCAGCTGAACTGATAAAATGACAAACATTAGAAAAATGTGGAAGAATATCAGGATGTAAAATAAATGTGGACAAGAGTGAGATAATGCCATAGAATAATTTTGATTATGAAAGATATCAAAAAGGTAGTAGATTTAAATGGAAGGTAGATAGAATCAAATATTTAGAAATAATATTAATTTGCAGAATTTATATAAATTTAATTACATTCCTCTTTTAGAAAAAAATAGAGAAAGGTTTACAGAAATGTAAAGACCTGCCGATTACTTCAATTGGAAGAGCAAATTGTATTAAAATGAAGGTGATGCCAAGATTACATATTCTTTTTCATCATTGCTTATTGCACTACCTAAAAATTTCTTTAAATTATTAAATAATAACATGAGGAAATTTCTATGGAATAATAAAGTGCCAAGAATTTCATTTGAAAAGCTAACATGGGATTATAAATTGGGACTTTAAGAAATACTATTTATCAGAACAGCAAAATTTTTAAATCTTTTTTTAAAAGAAGATAGTCTTCCTTCTTGGACCCAAATAGGATTGAATTTATTGAAGAAGAAAAAGTGAATGATTTTATTTATCAGTGGAATGCTAAGTTAATAACAAAAAAGACAGATAACCCTATATTAATACAAATGATAAGAATATGGAATGAAATAAATGTGTATTGGAAAAAAAAACATGTATATCATTAAGAAAACCATTATGTAAAGATATATTGCTTCCTATGAATCTGGGTAACAAAATATTGAACTCCTGGTATGACAAAGGAATAAGAAATATTGATGATTGTTATATGGAGGGATCCCATGTCCTTTGAACAATTAAAAAATAAATATGGAGTAGCTAATGGGACTTTCTTTTGTTTTCTCCAGCTAAGATTATTCCCAAGAGAAAGATGGGGACCAAGTTTGGCCCTGCCTCAAACTAGTGAAATGGAACGAACAATTTGTCTGGGGAATACACCTAAATGTATAACTAAGATGTACTATGCTCTCCAGAATGAAAGTGTGAAACCAGGTTTACAGAGATGGAGAGAGAAATGGGAGTCATATCTAGGTGTTGCAATAATGGAAAAATGCTCATCTGATTGGTGTTTAGATAGCATGACATCAATTATAAATGTAATATATGGATTAGTGCAATATAATTTCCAACACCAATTATATCTCACACCACAGAAGTTGCAATCAAAATCTGTGGGATAGAAATAGGAACATCCTTGCATCCTACATGGTCATATATGAAGATGAGAGCTTTCTGGCAGGATATTACTGAAATATTAACGAGGATAACAGGGGTGGCCTTCACAGGCAACCCAGAGCTTTCAGCTTTTGGGCAACTTCATTGAAATAAGTAATAAACTAACTAAATTCCAAATTTCATTGTTAAAATAACCTTAGCAGTGGCTAAGAAATGTATTGCAATTACTTGGAAATCCAACTACTCTCTACATACAGCGTGATAGATTGCTGAGGTGAATAGTTGCATACCTATGGAAAAAATTACATACAACTTAAAGAACAAATATCACATATTTATTAAGATATGACAGCCATATTTGGATCATGTAGAGGCCTAATTATAATTATAAAGTCAATAATAAAAAGGATAATAATAAATGCTGCTATATGCAACTTCCTCATATAAAAGTTTTGATGATTAACAAAAATGTGACCCTGATATAGTGTGTGGATTTATACTGTGAAAGGGAGGGATTGTTTTGTTTTGTGAAGACAATTTTTTTTTAAAAAATATATACATTTAATATTGGAGAGTTTTTCTATATTTTTGGAAAAAAAATTTAAATGGTGCAATACAAATCATCTGCTTCTACCACTTGATATCCTTCAAATAGAACTTTAAATACAGAAAGCCTACTAATTTTGTTACTCTTACAAAATTGAGAATTCAAAACAATTTACAACATTAGTTTTCAAAAAAATTAAATTTAATTAATTCAATAATGTTTTCAAAATTTTGTTTGTTTTTTCTGATTAAGATATGCAGTTGGAAACAAAAATGTGTCCAGGGGTGGCCAACGTTTAGACATATATAGCATGGTACCAGGCTTGTGGCTTAATTGGGCGGCACTATCGAAGCAGGGCTATAGTCTTTGTATCTACATTCTGGCTATTAGGCATTCTGTCAAATGACTTTGACACTCTATTGATGGATGAACAATCCCACAGGATCTGTTATCCATACTTATTGCAGTGTTTCCTGAACATCCTATGGCCAAATGAAATCTGTAGATAAATGATGGCATAGTACATCCATTAAAAGGAATGTTACTTTTCAGGCCCTGCCACCTGATGTCTTTTTAACCTTATTGTATGTGTGTTTGTGAAGTTTCCCCCATACTATTTCAATCGAGGAAAGTATGGATGCAGAGGAAGACGAAATTCTGAGTCATTATTATGGCTAATGTGGTCTATGCTAGGGGTTGCCAACCTTTTAGTTTAGATATACAACATGGTAACAAGCCATTTCAGCCCATACCAGGGGTGTACGTTAATTGGATAGTACTATCGAAGCATGGCCTTAGTTTTTGTATCTACATTCTGGTTATTGGGCATTCTGCCAAATGATCGCAAGATTAGATGCTTCATACAGAGATGGATTGTAATTGCCACTACTTCAACTTCTGGAATGCAGTTGCCAACAAGGTCTCAGAAGAAGAGGAAGTTATACAGGATTCTGTGCTCTATGTGTTGCCTCCATGTTAAACGTCAGTGTGAAAGAGCAAAAGCTCAGCGAAAGACTCCCTTGGGTTTGCCCAAGGCACTCTGTCTTTCCAGAGCAAAGAATTATTCATGAATAAATGCAATAATACTGTACACTCCAATGCCCACGGTTGTACTCCAAGGAACATGGGAGGTCTGCAGCCATCTGTGTTCCTGGGCACACAAGTGCCAAAATCAGGCTGCAATGCAACCAGTCAGTATACTTTCCACAGTGCACCTGCAGAAGTTTGAAAGAGTATTTGATGATATGCCACATCTCTTTAAAATGTATAGGCGTTTTGTTGTTACCTATCCACGTTGATGCCTCCCCATTTTATCAAGACAGTTAATAAATATTCAGTTAATAGAGTGCAAGAAAAAGTAGACCTACAGTAGTCCAGATCTTTTCTGATTTCAAAACAGTTTATGATGTTTATAGAATTGAAAACACAATTTAAAATATTGGTTTAAAAAAGCAATCAGATTCAGCTAACAATCTGATCTTAGTGGGGGGGGGGGGGGGGGCGTGGCAAGATGGCATAGAAGAAAGACATGTATTCCATCTTTACCCAGCTGGATTACTAAATACCCAGTTTTTAAAAAAGCATAAAAGTGGTTAAAAATAATATTTATAGCTGTTTAAAAAACAGTGATTTATGATGGTATCAAGTGTAAAAAAATTTAAAACTCAACTTCAGAAAAAATTACCATACAAAAGTGCAGAAGAATTGAGGCCTACCTGCACAGCTGAATCCACAGAATCGTCGTTGGAAGTTTCCAAGCCTCAGAGGACCCCAGCCCGTTCGAGTTTGACCTCGGGGCCAATCGTGCCTCCGCAAAAAGGTGCCGACACCTTGGTGAGCTCGGCCGTTGCCGACCCACGATCATGTGAGGCCATGTGTGCGGGCGGCACAGCCGACAAGAAGACCCGTGAACCCACAACCTCACTGGGCGGCCCAGGGGCGCACAGTGTAGCGTCGGAGGACGCTCCTGCGTATCCGGCGACTTTGCTTGGCTTGCGTGGGGCATCCCAGGTCCGAGAATTGCTGGACAAAGTATGGACTGTGGGGGACCCCGAACACCAACATCCCAATGAGGTCAGGGTGCCGGCGTCAGGTGTCCAGACCCGCAGCCATTCAGCTAAAGGATCTACGATGACTGAGGAAGGAGAGGAACTTACCTTATTGGAATCAGAGGAGGAGCCTATAGTTAAAGGAGGTAGACCTCAAAAAGCGGAGGTGGAATCTGGAATGGATTCAGTGTTTACTGTTTTGGAAGGGATTGCTTGTCAAATGCACAATATGTCAAAACAAATATCAACCCAGGTGAATCAAGAATTTATGGAGATGAAAATAAAAATGAATACCCTGTGTGACAAAATGTCAACTGTGAAACAGGAAATGACTGTAGTGATATTAATAGATGCATAAAATTAGAAGATACTGTGCAAGAAAACTGAAATCGCCTTTTCTGAGAGTCAAAAACAAGTGGAAAGTAATAGAAAAAAAGTGGAAGGTTCTTTTGTAGATTGGGGGATTCAAAAAAGAGATTTATTGAAGAAGATTGATTAATTGGAAAATCAAAGCCAAAGGAATAATGTGAAAATAGTTGGTCTTCCAGAGGACAGTGAAGGTTCCGATCCTTTAAAATTTTTTAAGCATTGAATCCCAGAGGTGCTGAGTAAGGAGTTTTTTCCTGAAGGCTTGGTATTGGATCGGGCTCACAGAGCTGAGAAGAAAACCACTTCAAGGACAAACACCGAGAGCAGTCTTGGTTCGTTCTTTAAAATACCAAGATAGAGAAATGATTTTACGTATGGCGGTGCAGAAAGCATGGCAGAATCAGTCTCCATTAATGGTTCAAAATAAGAGTGTTTTTTTTTTAATGCCGATTTGAGCCAAGAGGTTATTAGAAGATGACGAGAATTTAATACGGTCAAAGATGTTTTGTGGCGAAAAGGCTATACAAGTTTGCTTTTCGTTATCCTGTAATTTTGAAGGTTTTTTATGGAAACTTTCAATCTCAATTCTTTGAGAATGATCATGATGCTTTGGTTTTTGCTAATTCTTTGCCAGAACTGAGAAGAAATGGGCACGTGAACGTTGGTCGGCAACAGCTGAACTCACCAAGGTGTCAGCACCTTCTAGTGTGTAAATACATTAGTAGTTAAAAAGGATGTCTAAATTGAATTTTGCAACTTTTAATGTTCAGGGATTAAATAATCAAATTAAGAGAAAGAGTATATTGGCTTATATAAAAAAAATGAAAATTGATATCGCTTTTTTACAAGAAACGCATTTGACTGAAAAAGAACATTTGAAATTGAAAAGAGATTGGGTTGGTCACGTTTTTTCTTATTCTTTTAATTCTAAGGCAAGAGGAGTAGCGATTTTGATTCATAAAAATTTACCATTTGAATTGGAATCTTCAGAGGGGTATGCTGGAGGAGTATTGAGTGAACTGTAAAATTTTTGCTGAATCTTTGACTTTGTTGAATCTTTATGCCCCTTATATAGATGATGAGCAGTTTATTTCAGAGGCTTTTTTATTGTTAACTCAAGCAAATGAAAATGTAGAGCTGAACAGACACCTCAGACTATTAATGCTGCTAAGAAGAATTCAAAAGTTACTTATAAACCTCAGGAAATTAATGACCAGTTTTATTCATTTTTTCTGACATTACATACTTCTGAGGGGAAACAGGATAATGGTTCTATTGACTCTTACTTATCTAAGTTAAAATTACCGGTATTAGATGGAAATGATGTTCAGGAATTGGAATCTCCATTTACAGATTTTGAAATTAAGGAAACTATTCAGGAAATGCCTAATGGAAAGTCCTCAGGGGATGATGGATTCCCTGTGGAATTTTATAACTTTTTTATGATGATTTTTCTAATGAATTTGGAGAAGTGTTCAATCAAGTTACTGAAGATCGGAAGTTATCAGAATCATGTTCAAGTGCTTTAATATCTGTCATTCCAAAAAAAGATAGAGTTCCATTAAAAATGTCTTCATATAGACCTATTTCTTTATTAAATGTGGATTATAAAATTATAGCAAAAGTATTAGCTAATAGACTTGCTAAATATTTACCCAAGTTGGTACATATTGATCAAACAGATTTTATTAAGATTAGAAATGCATCAGACAAAATATTTTGATTAATTATTTTGGTCAACGCATATCAAAAGCAACCTAACCATCTATGGTGGTTGCATTAGATGCAGACAAAGCTTTTGATAGGGTTGAGTGGGATTTTTTATTCAAAGTGTCAGAGAAATTTAAATTCAGCCCTTTTTTTATTGGTTGGGTTAAGGCTTTATATACGAACCAGATTGCTAGGGTGGTGACAAATGGACAGATTACTTAACCATCTAAATTGACACATTCAACTCGACAGGGTTGCCCATTGTCACCAGCCTTATTTGCGTTGGTTATTGAACCATTAGCTCAGGCTATTAGACTAAATGAAGAAATTAGAGGGATGAGGGTTAAGAATGAAGAATATAAGATTAACTTATTTGCAGACGATGTGATGGTATACTTAACAGAACCGAAACAGTCGTTGAAACAATTGCAAGATGGTTTGTTGAAATTTAGAGAATTATCGGGATAACCATATAACCATTTATGGAGTGGAAACAGGCCATGTTGGCCTTTCGAGTCTGCACCGGGTCACTGATTTTGTGTGCCCTCTTCAGGCATTAGTCCCGTAGATCTTCATTCAAGCCTTGCTGACAAGAGGGTTTGAACATATAAAGCTAATTGGAATTAAAGTGAAATTTTACCAGTTGGAGTGGGAGATTATTTGGAATTTAAAACTATTACAAAATTAAGGTGGACAAGTAAAATTTAATATTTAGGTGTGTTTATGGATACTAATTATCAATCATTATATCAATTAAATTATGTACTTATATTAAGATGGATTAAAGCAGATTTGATGAAGTGGAAAGATCTTCCATTAACTTTGAGTGGTCGGGTAAATTATATTAAAATGAATATTTTTCCTCAAATTCAATACTTACTTCAGTCAATACCTTGTTTACTTTCTAAGGGCTTTTTTCAAGATTTGAATAAAGCAATGCAAGAGTTTTTATGGAAAGGTAAATTACCTCAAGTAGCGTTCCATAAACTTACATGGAAGTATGCATTGGGCGGAGTACAATTACCACATTTTCAAAACTATTATGAAGCGGCCCAGTTGAAGTTTATTAGTAGATTGATGGACTTAGATCAGCCTCCTAGCTGGGCTAAAGTGGAGATGGCGTGTATTTCTAGGGTTGAGATACATGAATTTATATTTCGTTGGAATTTGATTTTGTTACAGCAATATTGCTGATATTGAAATATTTGTTAAAGATTTCGATTTAAAAAATAGGGTGTTAGGGTCGAAAGATAAATTATCAATTTTAACTCCATTGTATAATAATCAGCTTATTCCTTTTTCAATGTTTAATAATAATTTAAAGATTTTGGATTCTAAAGGTATAAAGACAATACAGGATTGTTTTGTTGAGGGGCAATTTCTTTTAATCAATTGAGAGAAAGATTTGATATACCTGTAAATTCTTTGTTTATGTATTATCAACTTAGACCTTTGATAAAAGATAATTATGGTAGAGAGATGATTTTACCTACTTTGTCGAGATTTGAATCTTTGATTTACTCTATACCGAAAAAGGGTTATGTTTCAGCTATGTATAATTTGTTACAAGATAGTATGGATAGTCTCTTCAATCTGAGGCGCCTGCGAGCTCACACCAAGACACAAGAGCAACTTGTCCGTGAACTACTCTTTGCAGACGATGCCGCTTTAGTTGCCCATTCAGAGCCAGCTCTCCAGCGCATGACGTCCTGTTTTGCGGAAACTGCCAAAATGTTTGGCCTGGAAGTCAGCCTGAAGAAAACTGAGGTCCTCCATCAGCCAGCTCCCCACCATGACCACCAGCCCCCCCACATCTCCATCGGGCACACTGAACTCAAAACGGTCAACCAGTTTACCTACCTCGGCTGCACCATTTCATCGGATGCAAGGATCGACAAAGAGATAGACAACAGACTCGCCGAGGCAAATAGCGCCTTTGGAAGACTACACAAAAGAGTCTGGAAAAACAACCACCTGAAGAAACACACAAAGATCAGCGTGTACAGAGCCATTGTCATACCCATACTCCTCTTCGGCTCCGAATCATGGGTCCTCTACCGGCATAACCTATGGCTCCTAGAACGCTTCCATCAGCACTGTCTCCGCTCCATCCTCAACATTCATTGGAATGACTTCATCACCCACATCGAAGTACTGAAGCTGGCAGAGTCCGCAAGCATCGAATCCATGCTGCTGAAGACCCAAGTGCGCTGGGTGGGTCACGTCTCCAGAATGAAGAACCATCGCCTTCCCAAGATCGTGTTCTATGGTGAGCTCTCCACTGGCCACTGAGACAGAGGTGCACCAAAGATGAGGTACAAGGACAGCTTAAGGAAATCTCTTGGTGCCTGCCACATTGACCACCGCCAGTGGGCTGATATCGCCTCAAACCGTGCATCTTGGCGCCTCACAGTTCAGCGGGCAGCAACCTCCTTTGAAGAAGACCGCAGAGCCCACCTTACTGACAAAAGACAAAGGAGGAAAAACCCAACACCCAACCTCAACCAACCAATTTTCCCTTGCAACCGCTACAACTGTGCCTGCCTGTCCCGCATCGGGCTTGTCAGTCACCAACGAGCCTGCAGCAGATGTGGACATACCCCTCCATAAATCTTCGTCCGCGAAGCCAAGCCAAGTATGGATAAGTCAGATTTGGAGAAATCTAAACTTAAATGGGAGAGTGATTTAGTATTTATTTTTCCCGAAGATGATTGGGCGAATATGTGTCAGGACAATGTAATTAAATTCACTAATGTAAGATGTGGAATGGTTAATTATAATTTTTTTACATCAATTATATTTGACCCTGGAAAAGCTAAAAAAAAATATGGGTTTTGTAATTCGGATTCTTGTTTTAGATGTGGTTCATGTAATCGAACTTTTCTACGTTTGGTGTTATCGGTAGCGCAAAAATGTGTTGCTAGTACTTGGAAAGATGATGCTGAGATTAATCTATCACGGTATGTATTGTCGTGGAAAAAAATTACTTATAATTTACATGATAATTCTTCTTCTTTTGTTAGTAAGTGGTCTCCGTATTTGAAATATATGCATTTAGCTATACTTTGAAATTTTATTATGACATAATTATGACAAAAGACAAAGGAGGAAAAACCCAACACCCAACCCCAACTAACCAATTTTCCCTTGCAACCGTGTCTGCCTGTCCCGTATCGGACTTGTCAGCCACAAACGAGCCTGCAGCTGACGTGGTCTGCGAAGCCAAGCCAAAGAAGAAATGTTATTAATATTAATAATATTTTCTTATATAGTCTTATTTTTTGTTCCTCTTAAGGGCTGTAGGGGTGTTATTGTAAAATCTTTTCTTGATTATTTGTATACTGTATGTAATGTTTTTTTTCCCCCCACTATCTTTTAAATAAAGTTTGGGGGAAAAAGGGAAGAATCTGATCTGGAACAGTCCTCATACCTTTTCTAATTAATTTGATTTAGATTCCTACAAGCAAAATCATCAAAGTATACATTTACACAATAAACAGCACTATTCCTGCCACAGCCTCAAAATTCTCAACAACACAAAAAAAAGGTTACCCGAGGTCATTTTCTGTCTTCTACCCTTCACACTTGTCTGGCATTAATGTGAAACAATTTAAAAAAAAAATCCGGCTGGTAAAACGGTGCGGTGACAAAATACTCTCCAGTTCATCCAACCCCCCCCAAAAAAGTATGTGTCCCCTTTTCGACTTGTGCAGGATCTCTTATCACACAGATTTGCTTTTGAAATGGCCACACGAGATTGAACTCATGTTTGGACACTGTCATCAGAGGTTGACCATTGTAAAATAATCGTATAATTAGGAAGCGGGACCACAAAAAGAGTTCAATGATGAGAGTCACGGAACAGGGACAGTCTCCAAAATATAGACATACATACACATGCCTTAAACACTTCAGCAGATGAAGACAGGGTTTTTTTAAAAAAAGTGCAATGACAACTGCACTTGCCCGTTTAAAAGGGGCAACTTTTGTTTGCCCGAACTACAGGCGACTGAGAATTTGAGCAAACTGTTGAACAACGTGCAAAACAAGGCGGATTCTTGACTACATTTTATCACAGACTCAATGCTCTCGCCAAAAACCTTTGCACAAGTAGCTTTCGCCTGGAAGTGGGCGGGCGAGGCAACGGGAGGCGCGGCACTTTGAAACCAGACCGATTGCCTTGGAGTTGCCGCAGCCCCTCCAGCCCAGGTCCAGCAAGAGGTGAAATATCTCTCCCCCCCCCCCCCCTCACCCCAAAGGAGACGGGTCGCCCACCCCATGTGGGGGCGAGGATGGGTGCCTGGCTGGGCAATTCGCAATCAGAACTCTTTCAACTTCGGAGAGAGAACCACAGGAAGGAGAACATCTGGACCTGACCCGAAGCAAACTGCCGCAAGAATTCTTTTTTTCCCTAAATCACATTCCCCCACGCAAAATGGCGCCGCTGCTCTCAGGCGCGATCTCCAGCGGGAGGCGAGGTCCCCCCCCCACCCCTACACCCCACCCCAGGACACAGGGTCCTTCGCCGGGCGCTGCTGTTACCTGGTCGGCGCCGACGTCCCTCCGGAGCCCCTGCCGCCGCGCTGCGATGGAGGAAGAGGGACCGCCGGTCAACACTGCCCCCTCCTCCCGACACCGCACTTGAAATTTCCCCGAGCGCGCGCTAATCTGATGCAGTTTCCATGGGCGGCGAGGGCGGGGCGATTCAGTGCTTTACTATAACTCCGCCCCTTCGTGCCGTCATCACACGCAGCCCCGCCTCTCTCTGTTACACACACAAAACCCCGCCCCTCACTCGATCATCATACTCAGCCCCCCATCCCTTGTCATCACAGCCCCGCCTCCTCCATCATCACACGCAGCCCCTGCCTCTCTCTCGATCATGACACTCACCCCTGCCCCTCTTTCCATCATCATCATCACGCACCCAGACCCGCCCCTAGCTCTGACATCACATCCAGACCTGTCCCCTCTTTCCATCACACCCATCTGCTCCTCCCTCTCCCACCACACTTCCTTATCTTTACCATTCGTTCCATCCTGCATTTCCTTATTTAGCAAACGAAATTTCACTGACCGCATCACTTTGGTTATCGTGGTTTCCCAAACCTGCACTGCCCAGTTCTATAATCCTACCCAAGATCCACGAACCTAATTGTCCTGGTAGACCTAACATTTCTGCATATCCCTGCCCTACCAAGCTGGTATCATCTTATCACAACTCCATTCTGTCTCCCTGGTCCCATCCCTTCCTACCACCTCAGTTTCACTGTTCTTTGTTTGTTTCTCAACAGTAGACCCAACCAGTCACCTTCCACTACGACCATTCTCTGCCTGGCAGAACTTTTTCATTGAAACATCCCATTTTCTCCAAGTATTACGCACTCCCGTTTCCTTCAGTGTGAGTATCACTTTAAGTGCTAGCGCAGGCTGCAACCATTCACAGCTGTGGAGAGACTGGGGGTGGTAACAGCTGTACTGGTTGTATCCAAATTCGATACTTTGGAGAGGAGAAAGGATATTTGTTGCTTTTTTCCAGGGACAAAGGTGGGGAGAGAGTCCTGTGTGTGGAATACTGAAGGAACAGCACCTCATTAACCAGCGACCATCTCATAAAACGAAGCAGGAATGACTGTGTGATAATGGACAATTTGGCTGATTCTCCCTTCAGGGGAATTATTGAATCCCACTGTGACCCAAAGAAAGGTCAATTTGATTGACTGGTATTTGGGTTTTGGAAGCATCGTGTAAGTCACGCATTTCGTTTCCCCTATGCAAGGAAAGAGGAGTTGTGACAACCGTTCGTGCAAAACCTGCGTGACCTATTGGGTATTACACTACAATCCCAGGGTCCACAGACTTGACTGCTAACCTCAATTTTGCTTCATATTCGCAGCCTAAAGTCTGTAAAATGCGGCTTAGATTTTTGATCTTCCAACTGATCCTAAGTTTGACTTCTACCTCGTCAACACTCCTTAGGGTTCTTGGTCTCAGGTGCTCAACTCGTGATTTAATATTGTTTGTCTGAAGTAAAAACAGAAATTGCTGGAAACACTTTGGTAAATGAAACAGGGTTAATGCTTTAGGTTAAAGATTTTTATCAGACATCGTCATTATCTTTCCCTAGATGTTGCATGGCCTCCAATATTTTCTGTTCTTGTTTCATTTTTCAACTGGAAATGGATGTTCATTGTATTTTCATATAAAATTGTCTTCACTGACTTGAATTGAGACCACTTTCAAAAATAGAAATCTTTGTATGCCCACTCTTATATTTCCATCTTGCATGTGTGTACTGGACTATTAGCCTGGAGGCATGAGCTTCAACCTCACCACAGAAGTTGCAGGATTCAAATTCAAGAAGTCCAATAAGGCTGGAATTTAAAATTCCAGTTCTGATCTCAACAATCACTGTTAAAGTCAAATTTCATTGTCTGAGAGGATGAGCAAATGTAGGTTCTTGGGAGTCACTATCTCGGAAGATCTTTCCTGGAACCAACACACCAATGGCATCATGAAGAAAGCCTCTACTTCCTCAGGAGTTTGCGGAGGAGCTAGTGGAGTTGTTCAATTGAACCGGTACGGACTTGAAGGGCCGACATGGCCTGTTTCCGTGCCGTAAACGGTTATATGGATAAAAGGATAGTTCACTGGAAGAAACTCAACAAGGATTTGTGAGTTTTCAGCATCTCTCCCATCTCCCATGTCACTACTTCGGCGCATCAGTTTAAAAGTCTGGATTTTGACAATGGATTTTGAAGTCTGAACTTTGGAAGGACTTTCCGGAATTATGCCTAAGCTGTAATGGTTTGGGTATCACACACACACACACATCAGCACATAGTTGGGTTTGATTTGACTAACGTATATTATTAGTACTGTATTTATTAATAAAGATGGCAGCACTGCCAGAGCCACTGTAGCAGCAGCGCTCTGCTGGTGCAGACCTTTGGGGAGCAAGGGAGCAGAGATGCAGCACTCCCGTGGGGTCCAGCCACCCAGTTGACTGCCATCGGCTCCATGTGGGCTTCGAACGGCCCATTGAGGGAGCCAACGGTGGTTTTAGTTCAAATCCTGTGACTGCGGGTCTGCACCCAAGCTGGTGGCACCTATTATTGGCAGCAGCCACAAAAGGGGAAGCGGAGAACTGAAGCAGGGCACCAGAGGTCAAGAACAACCCCTCCCCCCCCCCCAGTCAGAGAAAGAGAAGTGGAGGAGACAACCCATGGGGATAGTAACCATGGCAGTGGACCAGTGAGGGGGCTCTGCAGTCCATGTGGCAGGCTGCTGGCGACTTGAGGCGAGGAACCTATCGAAACTGTTGGCTGCTGGAGACTGCAGTCGGGAGACTCGTGCCAGGCTGCGGACTGCTGGAAACTGGCTCAAACTGGCTGGAGGGGTACCAGGCATCGGAACCAAAATGCAAGGAGGTGCCGAGGGCACTGAAGGGTCCTTAACTGTGTCGGAGGTTCGGATCCAGAGCTTGGCTTGCCAATGATGTGGCTGCAGGGGCTGCAGAAACGCTGGAAGTAAATCTATAGACACTCGGTGACTCGGGGAGGGGGAACTCTCTTTTGCTTGTTTCTCTCTGATTGTAAGTCTGACTGCAAGGCGCTTAGGCAATTCCTGCTGGTGGCAAATCTGTCAGCAGGCAAAAAGAAATTTCATATAATATGACACTGTTTTGTTAATATGATAATAAATTGAATCTTGAAATATAGTGTTTTAGAAATAAAAAATAATACTGCCTTGGTGAATTTCCATTGCTCCTGGTTTCTGATTTAACACAAGTCAAAGGGTACCTGCATCGGTCCCAGCTATGCCTGCCTATTTGTTGGCTATGTGGAGTAATCCATGCAACAGCCCTACACAGGTGCAGCTCCTCAACTCTTCCTCTGCTACATCCACTACACTGGTAGTGATCTTTCAGGAATCAATAGATTCTGGCATCGTCCTGGAGGGTTGGAAAATCAAGAATGTCCCACTATTCAAGAAGAAAGAGAGGCAGCAGAAAGGAAATTATGGGCCAGTTAGCCTGACATCAGTGCTTGGGAAGATATTAGAGACAATTGTTAAGGATGAGGATAATGAGTACTTGGTGGCACATTACTAGATAGGCGAAAGCCGGTATTGCTTCCTTAAGGGAAAATCTTGCTTGATAAGTGTCAAACAGGCTAGATAAAGGAGATGTAGTGCATTTGGATTTTCAGAAGTCCTTTGACAAGGTGCCACACATGAGGCTACTTAACAAGGTAAGAGCCCATGGTAGAATGGGAAACATGCTAGTATGGGTAGAGCATTTGGTTGATTGACAGGAAGCAGAGAGTCTGAATAGAGGGATTATATTCCAGTTGGCTGCCAATTGCTAGTGGTGTCGGTCCTGGGTCCACTTCTTTTTACCTTGTATATCAAATATTATGGGATGAATGGCATTGCAGATGATATGAAGGTAGGTGAAGGTGCAGGTAGTGTTGAGGAAGCAGGGAGGCAGCAGAGAACTTAGATTAGGAAAATGAGCAGAGAAGTAGAAAATAAAATACAAAGTCAGAAAGTGTACAGCCATGCACTTTGAAGAAGACATAAGTGGGCAGACTTTTTTTTTAAATGTGGAGAAAATTGAAAATTACCAGATGCAAAGGGACCTGGGAGTCCTCATGCAGGATAACCAGAAGGCAAGGTTGTAGGCTGAATCAGTGATGAAGAAGGCAAATGCAATGCTGGCATTCATTTCAAGAGGAATAGAATATAAGAGCAGGGATATGATGCTGAGACTTTATCAGGGACTTGTAAAACATCACTTGGAGTACTGTGAGCAGTTTTGGATTCCTCTTTGAAGAAAGGATGTGCTGATATTAGAGAGAGATAGAGGAGTTTCACTCTGGGAATGAAAGGGTTATCATTTGATGGCTCTTAGCCTATACATGTTGAAATTTAGGAAAATGAGGAGGATCTCATTGAAAAATTTTGAATGTTGAAGGGCATGGATAGAGAAGATATAGAAAGATTGTTTCCAATGGGGGGAGAGTCTAGGACAATCAGGCACAACTTCAGGATTGAAGACCGACCACTAAGAACAGAGATGTGGAGGAATTTCTTTAGCCTGAGGGTGGTGTATCTATGGAATTTGGTGGCCCATATGGTTGTGGAGGCCCAGTGGTTACGTATATTTAAAGGCGAGATTGATAGATTCTTGTTTCGCCAGGTCATCAAAGGTTTATGGAGAGAGGACTGGGGAGTGGCGCTGATTGGGAAAATATATCAGCTCATGGTTGAATGGCTGGCAGGCTCAATGGGATAAATTGCCTATCACTGCTTGTACATCTTATGATCTTATGGACTACATTGGTGCAGTTTCCTGAAATGAACTTTATCTATTTTGCTGCTAATTTTCACTCTAACCCAAAATTCACTTGGTCCATCTCTGACAACGCTCTCCCTTTCGTAATCTCTCTGTCTCCATCTAGGGAGACAAACTCTCTGCAGATAATTATTACAAACCTACCAACTGCCACACTTACCTTGACTATAGTTCTTCACACCCTGTCTGCTGTAAAGATTCTATCAATTTTCTCTCAATTCCACTGCTTCTGTTGAATCTGCTCCCAGAATGAGGTCTTCTGTTCCAAGACATCTGAGATGTCCTCTTCAAAAAATGAGGCTTCCCCTCCACTGCCATCAACTCAGCCCTTAACCCCATCTCCTCTATTCCCCACACTTCTTATCTGCCCACTCCGCCCTGAGATCCCCTTGACCTCACCGACCACTCCACATCCAGCAATTTTCACCACCTACAATGTGATCCCACTACCAAACCCATTTTCATCTCTCCTCCGCTCTCTGCTTTCTGCAGGGACTGCTCCCTCCAGGAGTCTCTCGTCAACTTAACCCTTCCTACTAATCGCCCTCTCGGTACCTACACAATAAATGCTATACTTGCACCTGCACTTCCTCCTACATGACTAGCCCAAAACTGTCCTTCCAAAGTGAAGCAACACTTCAGTTTCTGCAGGGGTCATCTACTGCATCCAGTGCTCCCACTGTGGCCTTCTCTACATCACAGACTGGATACAGATTGGGACTTGTTTTCTTGAGAACCTTCGTTCTGTCTGCTACAATAACAGAGACATCCCAGTGGCCAACCATTTTAATTCCACACACTATTCACACAATGACATGGTCTCATGCACTGACAAACTGAAGCCACTCACAAATTGGAGGAACAATACCTAATATTCTGCATGAAAGCATTAACGAAAGCATTAAGCATTAACGAAAGCATTAACAACAACTTCTCCAGTTTCTGTTGAACCCCTCCCCTGAGTCTCGCTCTTTCCCTGTACTTCTGACTCCCTCCAGCTCCCAAACCCCTTCTTTTCCTTCTCCATTTAGAGAGGTATCCCTTCCCCCTGTTACTTCATAGCTTCTTTCTTTTCCACCCTCCCACATATCCAGCTGTTAGCCTATGCTCCTCCACCTGCCTCTTCCTATGCCCTCTCCAACCCCACATTTTTATTCAGGTGCCTGTCTGCTTTTTGCTTATTCCTTGGCAAAGGCCTCGGACCTTTTACTTACTCTAGATGCCTCATGACCTGTTGAGTTTCTCTAGTACTTCCGTGCATTGCTCATAAACTTTTTTCTCTTTAGCAGCTCCCTTTCTCCTCCTACCCCCAACCCCACAACTCTTTTTATTAAATAAAAGGGTAGGGTTAAGAGCCAGGGAATTCATCCTACAGCTAATAATGTGTAACTGTGTCAAAGGTCAGAAAGTGAAAAATTTACTTTAATACACCTAGACTAGATTAAATTAAAAAAAGGTTTGCTTGCAGATGGTAACAAAAAATATTATTATTGTATTCTATATTTAAAACTACCAAATCTATGAATTAAAACTATCTATTTAATCATTATTGTGCCAGTTTGGGTTACTACAACAACAACTTATTAAACTCATTGCCTTTACGAAAAGCACACAGAAATGTTGGAGGTATTCAGTCAGTCTCACAGCACCCATAGGAGGTTTCAAGCTTGAGCCCTTATTCAAAGTAAAATGCTACGAGATTAATTGAGTTCCTCCAGCATTTCTGTGTGTTTTTACTACATTCACAGCATCTGCAGACATTCGTGTTTCATCTCATTGCCTTTACTCCCCCTTCACAACTGTCCACTTCACATTACCTCAACATTTGAATTAATTTAAATTATTTAGTAGTTTTAAACATTTAAATTATTGGATCAACCTGTCCTGAAATGTCCTTATTGTTGTTGATTCCGAATAACTTTTGTTTACTGCCAGAAAGAATTTCACCTGCAGTATATTTTTTGCATAAAACAACAAATGTATAAAGAAAATCTTGTTTTGAACCAAACAATGAAAGAATATCCAATTATTAAAATGCCATTTGGAATCTTATTAATTAATTAATAAGTACAGGTCAAGTGGGATTTGTTAAGGGTAGACAAGTGTCAAATAACCTGGCATGATTATTTAATATAATACATTTAGCTCAATCAAGGAAGGATCCCAATATAGTAGTATCACTAGATGCAGAAAAAGCATTCATTAGACTCAATTTAAAACATTGGAAAAGTTAGGTATAGGATGAGGATTTATTAATTGGATCAGGGCATTACATCAAAAACCAATAAACATCAGCAATGTTCCCATTGAATCAATCGAGTAGGCAAGGCTGCCCCCTCTCTCCGGTTTATTGGTTATGGCGACAAAACCTCCAGCAGAAATGATTAGAACTGATCCTGAAATTAAAGGCTTCAATGTTGGGCGACTCCAACACAAAATTAGTTTGTTTGCCGATGATATATTATTATCTATGTCTGAACCCGAAAGATCAATGGAAAAACTGCAGGAAATTTTAACAAAATATGGAACAGTATCACGATACAATATAAATATAGATGAAAGTGAAACTTTACCATGAACAAATCATGACTATGAATGTTTTAACTTGTACAAGCTGAATTACTCCCCTCTGTTGGCAAAAATAGATCAAGACTTACAGAAAAGGAAGGACCTGTCCCTAACATTAATAGGGAAAGTTAATTGTATTAAAATGAAGATGATGCCAAAAATTCAATATTTGTTCCAGTCAATACCAATATATTTACCAAACAAGTTTTTAAAAAAATAATAAATGCTTTGGTAAGACAATTTTTTATCGAATAACAACATATCTAGAATAGCATTAGAAAAATAAATGTGGGATTATAAATTAGGGGGATTGAGGCTCCCAGATTTTTAAAAAAAATTATCTGGCTTCACAATTGAGATTTTTGGCATTTTTCTTTGAAACTGATTCACCAAAATGGGATGGATGAAACGTTGCCGAAAGATTTCATATCTAGATGGAATTGGAAATGAATTAAGAGAAAGACCTCAAACCCTATATTGATTCATTTGATAAAGGTCTGGCAAGATATTCATGACAATATAGGAAGGAAAATTGGAATATCTTTAAGATCTCCACTATGTAATAATCCGATGTTGCCTATGATAAAGATTTTAAATATATGGTCACAGAAAGGGATTTGCTACATTGCTGACTGCTACGAAGGTGGGGTTTCAATGTCATTTGAACAAATGAAACAAATTTATGATGTTCCAAATGGTACTTTTCCTTGTTATTTACAACTAAAGGCTTTTCTAAGAGAAACTTGGGGAAATGACATGACTCCTCCGGCAGTGAGTCAATTGGAGAGTACATTATGGATGGGTAGAATACCTAAATTTATTACTTGAAACTATTATGCCCTTCAAATGGATGGGAAGAAGTCTGGAATACATAGGTCAAGAGAAAAATGGGAAGCATATCGGAACAATCCTGGGTTGAATGGTGTAAAGATGGGGGAACTTCGATTATCAATGCGAGGTATGGTTTAGTGCAATATAATTTTTTTGCATCGATTATATTTGACTCTTCAAAGATTGCACAAATCAAAACCAGAACTATCGGACAAATGTCAATGTGAAATAGAGGAAGGAACAGTTCTTCATAGTGTCGTCAAATACCAAGGTCAATTCTTAACAAAGATTACTGGAATTAATTTTCCTGGTAACTTGGAATTATATTTATTGGGGAATTTTGTAGATATTAGTAATCATCTTACAGAGTATCAAATATTGTTTACTAAGATTGCACTAACGATAGCTAAGAAATGTGTGGCAGTTACATGGAAGTCAAAAACACTCTTTGGCAAGATGGATATCAGCAATGGACAGTTGTATCCTTACAGAAAAGATCACTTACAATTGGCGAAAAAAACATGATACATTCCTCAAGACTTCGCAACCATATTTGAATTATATTGGTGCACAAGTATAATATTGCTGTTGTAAAATAGACGGTAAGCTCCAGCGGTGGACAGGAAGACCCTGTATCCGTTTATCCTGTTTAAGTTAAGGGGAAGGGGGCCTCGGGGGAGGGGGGGGCTTGAATGTTTATTGCTTGGAAATTTTATTTTTCTGGTTGATTTTTGTTACAAATATGTATGAAAATTTGTATTTTTTAAGAAGGAATTTTATTTTGTCTGTAAGTGGCATTTTACTATATTATGTGAAAGATGTATATTTGATATATTTTGGAAAACCAAAATAAAATATTCCAAAAAAAAAAGGTGTCCTCTTCCTCAGCTTGTTGGATCATGCATTTTCGGGCAGCATGGGATAGCGTGTTAGCTAAGTGCATTTCTTTTCTGTACTGTATTTATGAACCCTAAGCATCAATCTCTGTAATCGAGCAGGGGCTACATGAATTGGCTTCTTCAGAATTGTGACCAGAGGTAAATGGTCAGTCTCTATGATCATTGGTGACCCATCAATGTAGTCATTGATTTTTGAGCAGGCAAAAACTACTGCAAACAACTCCTTTGGACGTACCTGGTCTCTGTGTCAGTGAGTGATCTGGATGCATAGGCTACTGGTTTTCTATCTTGCAGGCATGCTGCATCCAGAATGATGGGCAATCAAGTGATTCCATGACGTAGTAGATTGGAAGAGACATATAAGGCAATTGAACAACTGAAAAGTGGCAAAGCAGCAGGTATGGATGGAATCCCCCCAGAGGTCTGGAAGGCTGGCGGCAAAACTCTGCATGCCAAACTGCATGAGTTTTTCAAGCTTTGCTGGGACCAAGGAAAACTGCCTCAGGACCTTCGTGATGCCATCATCATCATCCTGTACAAAAACAAAGGCGAGAAATCAGACTGCTCAAACTACAGGGGAATCACGCTGCTCTCCATTGCAGGCAAAATCTTCGCTAGGATTCTCCTAAATAGAATAATACCTGGTCTCGCCGAGAATGTTCTCCCAGAATCACAGTGCGGCTTTCGCGCAAACAGAGAAATTACTGACATGGTCTTTGCCCTCAGACAGCTCCAAGAAAAGTGCAGAGAACAAAACAAAGGACTCTACAACACCTTTGTTGACCTCACCAAAGCCTTCGACACCGTGAGCAGGAAAGAGCTTTGGCAAATACTAGAGCGCCTCGGATGCCCCCCAAAGTTCCTCAACATGGTTATCCAACTGCACGAAAACCAACAAGGCCGGGTCAGATACAGCAATGAGCTCTCTGAACCCTTCTCCATTAAAAATGGCGTGAAGCAAGGCTGCGTTCTCGCACCAACCCTCTTTTCAATCTTCTTCAGCATGATGCTGAACCAAGACATGAAAGACCTCAACAATGAAGACGCTGTTTACATCCGGTACCGCACGGATGGCAGTCTCTTCAATCTGAGGCGCCTGCAAGCTCACACCAAGACACAAGAGCAACTTGTCCATGAACTACTCTTTGCAGACGATGCCGCTTTAGTTGCCCATTCAGAGCCAGCTCTTCAGCGCTTGACGTCCTGTTTTGCAGAAACTGCCAAAATGTTTGGCCTGGAAGTCAGCCTGAAGAAAACTGAGGTCCTCCATCAGCCAACTCCCCACCATGACTACGAGCCCCCCCACATTTCCATCAGGCACACAAAACTCAAAACAGTCAACCAGTTTACCTATCTCGGCTGCACCATTTCATCGGATGCAAGGATCAACAACGAGATAGACAACAGACTCGCCAAGGCAAATAGCGCCTTTGGAAGACTACACAAAAGAGTCTGGAAAAACAACCAACTGAAAAACCTCACAGCATCGAATCCACGCTGTTGAAGATCCAACTGCGCTGAGTTGGTCACGTCTCCAGAATGGAGGACCATCGCCTTCCCAAGATCGTGTTATATGGCGAGCTCTCCACTGGCCACTGTGACAGAGGTGCACCAAAGAAGAGGTACAAGGACTGCCTAAAGAAATCTCTTGGTGCCTGCCACATTGACCACTGCCAGTGGGCTGATATCGCCTCAAACCGTGCATCTTGGCGCCTCACAGTTCGGCGGGCAGCAACCTCCTTTGAAGAAGACTGCAGAGCCCACCTCACTGACAAAAGACAAAGGAGGAAAAGCCCAACACCCAACCCCAACCAACCAATTTTCCCTTGCAACCGTGTCTGCCTGTCCCGCATCAAACTTGTCAGCCACAAACGAGCCTGCAGCTGATGTGGACATTTACCCCTCCATAAATCTTCGTCCGCGAAGCCAAGCCAAAGAAAAGAAGAAAAAAGAAGATTGGAATCAAAAGGCTTTTATTAGTTTAGATGTTAATTGGGGCTCAGAGAGCATCTGGCCTAGATCTGAGCAGGAAGTGATCTGGGGTCAAGGTTTTGGGTTGGGACCTTTATTAGGGAATCTCTTAGGAGTGATCAGAGGGAAGTAAGAGGTGGTCCAGGCCAGTACATACAGTTATTACAGTGGTGTAATTCCTCTACCACCACACAGACCATACTGTGATGCATCACAGATTACCATGACTAGTCTTCGTACATCATAGTACAATAGAACAGTTGGGCATGACATATGCCTTTTTAATGCATCAAATGCATTTTGTTGATGCTTGTACCAGGACCACTCCACATCTTGGTGTGCCTGCTGCCTCAATGAAGCAGTAAGGTCACTGGAGTTCGGGATGAACCTACCCAAGTAGTTGACCATACCCAGGAAATGTAGCACTTGTCATGTCTTTCGGTACTGGCATTTTACTGATTGCTCTGGTCTTTGAAGGATCCAACTGCAGGCCTCTTCTCCTGTGAAAACATGGCCTACATAACCGATCTGGTTCAGCCGAAATCTGCACTTCCAGGGGTTAAGGTTTACCTTCCAGGATCTGTTGAGTACCGTTTTTAAACTTGCTTCGAGTTCTTCCAAGTTCTTGACACCTATGAGTAGGTCATCAACAATGATGGCACAGATATACCCTGCAAAGATTTGCTCCATTGACTTCTGAAATATCTTAGCTGGCTGAATTGATTCCGAATGGCATTCACAGGAATCTGTATCGGATGAAACTCAGGCTGAATGTGGTCAGCAGTGATGACTTGTAGTCAAGTTTGATTTGCTAGAATGAATACTTTGCATCAAGAACGAAAAAACGGTCACAGTGGCCATCCGCACGGCAACTTCCTCCACGGTACGCATTGGATGGTGTGGTCATTTTAAAGCTGTATTGAGCTCTCTCGGGTCTGGGTCTCCTGTCCATCTTTTTTTTTAGCAGCCACCATGGAGGACACCCACTCGGTGGACTCGGAGACTGGGGTAATCACGCCCATGACCTGCATCCTGTCCAGCTTAGCCTTAACTCTGTCCTTCATTGCTACCAGTATTCAGTGTGCCAGACAGACCACGGGACTCATTTCCAGGTCCAGCTGCATGGAGTCTGTCACCGGCAGTTTCCCTAGTTCTTTCGTAAAAAGATCACTGTAATCAGAAAAGATTCTGTGTGTCAAATCATTTTTGGCCGTGCTTAACTGATGTACCTCTCTGCTGAGTGAAACAAGACCTATGTCCATGCTTGCATTCAGGCCCAGCAGAGGCATGATATCTTTTTGAACTACAAGAAAAGTTAGTATGTGCAGCTGTCTTTGTACATAGCACCGGCGTCGCACTGTGCCGTCAGTTCTGATTCTGCTTCCCCCATATGCCACTAGACTTGTGGACTTGGTGCATGGTATGATCTGTTCTGACTTCCTCATTCAGTTAAACGTTCTTTGTAACATGATGTTGCATTTGGCCCCAGAGTTAACTTTCATGTCTGTTGCTTTACCATTAATCTTCATTGATACAAATGCTTGCTTGTTCCTTCTTATTCTTGCTGGGTCTCCTGTGTAGGCAGATTCAATCCATCAACGTAATGCTCATCATCCGAGTTGCTTCTCCTTGCTCATGTTCCAATTGGTTAATCACCCTTTTGTATCTGGGTCTCAGGGTGAGTTGCTGCCTGGCTCTGCAGCATCTGCTAAAATGGTTCCATTTCCTGCAGGCTCTGCCCTGCTGGCCAAATGCCGGGCACATCTCTTGTCTTGCCATATGGTCGCCGCCAGTTATCGCACTCTGTCATTGGTGATGGTGCAGTAGGGCTTGGTTGGCTTCATCTTCTTCTGGCTTCTGGCCACAGCCTATTCATAGGACCTGCCTGGATTGCATCTATGCTCGTACCTTGCTGTTGCGAAGGGGCTAGCTTTCTGCTGTTCTCCTTCATGGCTTCATAAGCCAGACACATGGAGAAGGCCTTTGTGAGCGTTACTTCACTGTAATGCAGCAGTGTCTTTCTCATGCCTTCGTCGCAGATGCTGCAGACTATCTTGTCTTTAATCAACTCTTCACAGAGTGCTCTGAAGTCACAGGTCTTTGCCCTGATTTTTAGGTCACTGACATACAAGTGAATTGACTTGCCAGGCCTTTGGTTTCTGGTATTAAATCTGTGCCTTTCCATCATTAAGTTCTTATGTGGATTGCACATTTTTTGAAATTTTCTTTTTAAACACTCGGTGTCCTCTCTCGACTCAGTCGGGCTGGTAACGATAACCCTTCAAATGCCTCATTTGCGTATATGAATGACTATTCCCTTTTGATAGCCTCGGGGCCTGCTAAATTTAGTAAACTTTATGCTCTGACTCAGGCAGACTTATCACTGTGCACTGCCATGCTGAAGATGTCATATTCTCATTCAAATACATGCGAATTCTTGGCCAAATTGCTCTCAAACACAAGCGGTCGGTCCTTCTGTATTCACCTACCATTATGGTGCAGTTACAAATGTGTTGCAAGTGTGGCGTTGGTTACTCACTTTTCTCTTAAAGATTCCAGGCTTGGGATGCATGCGATCCCACTTCTGACACCATGTTTGTTATTGCAACGAATAGGCAGACAACGCAAGTGGTAACCTTAGTCAATGTTTTACTGTTAAACTCAAAAACACTATCTACAATGGGAGCTTCGTGTAATGGTGTCTGGTATCAGCCAAGTTGCATTTTCAACTACATGCTACATGGGGACTAGTGCTTGTGCAGTAGTGCTATGGCAAATATGATGGCTGAAATGCAATTGCAGCAGGCGCAGAGCAGCCGACGGGAGCGACTGACTGTATACGGTTAGTAAATCTAGAGACATGATATCAGGCAACAGAGCCATTCAATCATGGCAAAGCCAATATGTAACAAAGGGGTTTTTAAAGGTACACCAACTGAGAGGATGCCTGATGTTTGGGGAAGAAATTGGCATAGACGTATTTGAAATTGAGTCTGAGTATTGTGAATTAAATTCATTGAGCGAGTGATTTTTTTGCTACTTTGAATTCGATGAGTACATTAATTTTGTATTAATAATACATGATGGGCCAGCTCCTAATGGCCCTGGCTCATCATGCAGAATCACTGTACATAATTCATGTCCATACCAACCAGTACCAGATGTGGAAATTCTACATTTCTAAGATGAGGTAGCCCAGCAAGTGATGTGGTCTGAGCATTGACAAGGCTTCAAACAGCCCACTGAGGAAGCCCTATCACCAAATCCACCACCCCCATCCCTCCCCACTCCACTGAAAGCTTTGGGAAATCTCTATCTCTGTCCTTGTTGATTGTTAATATGGCAAGTGGGATTTAATCGATTTTCAAGGCAAAAAATTCTGAAACACTTATCTGTAATTGAAAACTAATCTGAAATATAAAAAAAACAATTTACTTTATGCTTTGCTTTCTGTCAATAGCTTTACAATCATCAATGAAATCAATGAAATTTTTGATCCAGTTCCAGGTTTAATATGGCCTGTTATCTGAGTGTTGATCCTGCAGCATAAAAAATAGAACCTCAACATTGCATTCCAACAGCAAGTCCTGGATATATTCAACATTTTGATTCAATCAATACATTTAGGATTTTGGCATTTGTTCAGTTTTCTGACTTGTTTCCTTTTTGGTGACTAAATGCTAGGGTTTCCAAACTGTTTGGAATTACCAGCAATATCCAGGTCTGAATCTTTTTAACACAGAACTTTCTTTTGGAATTGCTAGTAAATGCAGCTAGTGAATTGTTTAAGTGAAAGGTTGTAGTCATTCTGACATTTTTTTAAAATCTCACACTTTCTTAATGTAAATAATGGAGCTTGAATTTATGTTGTCCCTTTAAGGTAGCATTTTATCCCAAAGTATTTCACAGGAACATTATTATATCAGAAATTTGCAGACAGCAAGAGATTGAAAACCTGATCAAAAAGAAAGGTTTTAAATCATAACTTCGAAGATAGAGAATTGGGAAGTTTTAGGAAGGGAATTATAAAGCTGCAGATATTTTGATAATATTTACTAATAATAACCTTTGCAATTTTAATAAAGAATTACATTTTATTCCTATTGTTGCAATTTTTATATTATTTTGTATTGTAGTGCTCAGATTTATTGTAAGAGTACATCTATGACATCACATACAACCCTGAGATTCTTCTTCCTGCGGGTGAGACAGAATCACCAGTTATTGTTAGTGCAAAAAAAACTGATTCAATGAACAAATGTAAACAAATAAAGAAATGTCAACAAACTGACTATGCAATTCAGAGTGAAACAAATCAATAAAGTGCAAAAGTAAGAGTCATTAATTAGGTCCCTGATTGAGTTTGTTGTTGAGGAGTCTGATGGCAGCTGTTCCTGAACCGAGTGCTGTGAGTCTTGTGGCACCTACACCTGTTTCCTGATGGTAGCATGAGAATAGAGCATGTGCTGGGTAATGTGGATCCTTGATGATAGCTGCTGTTATCTGATGGCTGCTTTCTCTGCGGATGTTCTCAATATGGGGGTTGCCTGTGATGTACTGGACTGTTTCCATTACCCTTTGCTGGGCTTTTCGCTGGGGGGGCATTAGTGTCCCTGTACCAGACCACGATACAGCTGGTTAGCATGTTTTCCACTACACATCTGTAGAAATTAGCTAGGGTTTCTGATGACATACCAAACCTGCTCAAACTCCTGAGGAAGTAGAGGTGCTGACGTGCTTTCTTTGTGTGTTGGGTCCAAGAAAGATCCTCTGAGATAGTGACTCCCAAGAACTTAAATTTGATCATCCTCTCTACCCAATGATCACTGGATTGTATACCTCTGGCTTTCCTTTCCAAAAGTCAACAATCAGCTCCTTGGTTTTGGTGACATTGGGTGTGAAGTTGTTATTGGTGCACCGTTCAGCCAAGTTTGCATTCTCCCTCCTGTAGGCTGACTCATCATCCATGCTGATTCGTCGATAACTGTGAAGTCATGTTTTTGTTGTCTTGTGAAATGATGCTATACTTAGTCACTCTACAAAAAAATTATACAATTTTTCGTTAATTTTTAGTCTATCAAAGTTTGTTACAGTTTTTAGAACAAGGATTTAATTCTCCAGTTTGAATAGGAAAAGAAAATTTATTTAAAAGCACTTTAACATTATGATTGAAATTTATAATAATAATAATAATTCTTTGGCTTGGCTTTGCAGACGAAGATTTATGGAGGGGTATGTCCACGTCTGCTGCAGGCTCGTTGGTGACTGACAAGTCCGATGCGGGACAGGCAGGCACGGTTGCAGCGGTTGCAAGGGAAAATTGGTTGGTTGGGGTTGGGTGACCTGCCAGCAAGGAACCTCCGGGAGATTCGTCACTCCGAGTTGTTTTGATGGTGTTTGGTCAGTGCCTGGCGGACTCTCCGCCATCTCTGTCTCTTTTTGGCCTTCTTTTGGATGAGGCTGAACATGCCACGTAATAATAATTATAATTATAATAAGTTAACTAAAAACCAAGACAAGATTTCATGTGATTAGCAATGGAAAACAAAATAATGTTTCTGTTTACTGGCATAGTGGTAAATCTATCAAGATCAAAAACACCCAGCCTGAACTCCTGAGTTCAGATAGGGCACTGTGCTAACAAATGAGTTCATATGGCATTCAGCACAGGTACTACTGAGATCAGAGAATACACAGCACAATTGTGTCAGACTTCAGACAAGCAAAATGATAATACTCACGAGGCTTGTAACACATAGCACTCTCTCCAGAATGCAGACAAGAGCCCTGCCAGCACTGATGAGTGCAGATAAGGGATTGTACTAATGACAAAATATAACCTTGAAATTGCTCTAACTATCCCAAAGGCTTGAAGAATTCTCAAGCTTGTTTTGTGGGCTTCATAGCAGCACTGATGGCAATAAAATGAGACTCCAGTTAGGGGATAGAAATTGTTTCAATGTTTTAGTGAAGTTAAAACAATGTTGTGAGTCACCCATTCATCATTTTTAGAAATTCAATAAATACTTCAGTTTTCAATTACTAAATTCCCATAAAAATGTTGTTGTGGGTTCTCTCTGTATTTCCAGATTTGTCAATCTTCAGCATGTAATAGACAATTGCTCTGTTGCAATGTTGATCATTTCTGGCAATTTCTACAGTCATCTTTTAAAGGGACACACGCTCATTACCAGAAGCACTTTCCCATCTAATGGATTTTGTGGCAGCTTTGAGAAAGGGTGTTTTTGTGCTGTATTTTATATATTTATATATATAATGCAGCGCACACACACACATATATATGTACACACATATATCATACAGTACAGAAATATATAAATAATTGTGTGTGTGTGTGTGAGAGAGAGAGAGACTTTATGTATGATTCTATATATCCCTTGCTGTATGTTTCTTTGCACAGAATCAGAATTTATTGTCACGAAAACAACAATTCATGCATATGGTTGCTCTTCATCGACTACAGCTCGGCCTTCAATACCATTATTTCCTCAGTGCTAGTCAAGAAGCTACAAACTCTAGGTCTCTCTACCTCCCCCCCTCCCCCCCCCCCCCACCCCCACCCCTGCAACTGGATCCTTGACATTTTCATTGGAAGACCACAGTCAGTACTAATTGAAAACAAAGTCTCCTCCTCACTGATCATCAACACCCCAATGGTGCATGCTTAGCCCACTGCTCCACTCATTCTATACCCATCTCTATGTGGCCAGGCACAATTCCAATGCTATCTTCAAGTTTTTCAATGACACCACAGTTGTTGGCAGAATCACAAGCAGTAATGATGAAGAGCACAGGATGGAGATAGATCAGCTTGTTGAATGGTGCAAAGAGAACAACCTTGCCCTCTACATCAGCAAAACCAAGAAAATAATTGTGGACTTCAGAAGGAAGTCAGGGGAACATGACTCCCAGTCCTCACCGATGGCTCAGTAGTGGAAAGGATCGAGAACTTCAAATTCATGGGTGTCAACATCTGCGAGGTTCTGTCCTGGAGCCTCCAAGTTGATGCATCACATACAAGGCTCGCCAGCGGCTATACTTTGTGTGGTGTCTGAGGAGTTTTGGTATGTCACCAAAGACTCTTGTAAACTTCTGCAGGTGTACCATGGAGAGCATTCTGGCTGGTTGCATCACTGCCTGGTATGGAGGCACCAACTCTCAGAACAAGAATAAACTCCGGATGATTGTTATCTCGGCCTGCGAATCACAGGCACCAGATTTCACTCCATCGAGGACATCTAAATGACAGTGTCTTAAAAAAGTAGTCTCTATCCTCAAAGACCCACCTCCACCCAGGCCATGCCCTCTTTACTCTGCTACCATCGGGGAAAAGGTACAGGAGTCTAAAGACGAGCACTCAATGGAACATGGACAGCTTCTTCCCCGCTGCCATCAGATTCCTGAATAATCCATGAACCAAAGACACTTCCTCATTTTTTGTGCACTACTGTTTTTATTTTTTATATTTATAGTAATGTTGTAGGATGGTTTATAATACGAACGTTTACACTATAATGCTGCTTCTGCAAAACAGCGAACTTCATGACTTGTTCATGACAATCAATTATGATTCTGATTTTGAACAAGTCACGAAATGGGTTGTTTTGCTGCAGTATCATCACTGTGCAAACATTCATATAAAACACCTCACTAAATAAATAAAAATAATGCACAGGAAGTCAAAGTAAGCCAGTGTCTTTGGTTCATTGATCATTCAGAAATCTGAAGGTAGTGGGGAAGAAGTCATCCTGTTGTTGACTCTCTTTCCATGCTCCATGACACCTACTTTCCTATGGGTTAAAAATAAGGATGGCAAGTTTAAGGAATCATGAAGGACAAAAGACACTCTAAATGTTAGTGTAAAGATACTGTAAGAAAAATATATAAAGGAAGCATCTGTATAGATTGGGAGTTGAAATTAGGCAAGGTCCTTGTGGGAAAAAATAAATCAGGGAAAATTTTACATACAAAATGAAGAGGACTAAAAAGGGACATGAAATACTCTTGGCAAGTAGGATTAAGAAGAATTCCAAGACATTTTATATATATTTCAGGAGTAAGAGGCTACCAATGAGCACATTAAAACCTTAAATTCTTCAGTGTGTGGACAAAATTGGACATTTTTATTTGGAGCCAGAGGAAGTGAAAAGGTCTTTCTTGAGTATTCACCAAGAAGAAATTGGATGATCGAGAGATCAGGGAGGGGCATGTTGATATTAAGAAGGAGGAAGTGTTTGGTCTCTTGAAAAACATTCAGGTGAATCAGTCTTCTGGGCATGAAGGAATCTATCCCAGGATGGTGAGGGAGGTGCTGGAAGAGATTAATATAACGGTGATCTTTTCAGCAATGTATTGCCAGGGGAGGTAGTCAAAGCAGGTAGAATTGCAGTGCTTAAGAGGCATTTAGACATACCATATGTAGGCAGATGGGATTAGTTTAATTTGGCATGATGGTTGGTTGCAAGCATGATAGGTTGAAGGACCTGTTTCTGTGCTGTATTGTTTGGTGTTCTGAAACTGTGATTCGATCATCTTACCCAGTTCAATTACTTTAGTTTTTTCTAATTTTTCCATTAAAATAGTTATAAATTATCATTGCTGATACCTGTCCCTGCAAATGCAATTTCTGGTGTGTTAGCCTGAAACTTTTTGGTGAAAATTCCTTACATGTCAAGCAGTCAAAATTTGCTTTCTGAACTGAGAAAGTGGAAGCAGAGTCCATGAGCCCTTTTTAAAGCAGCTTAGGTTTCTTGGAAAAGAGTAAAACTCCTGGTATCTGGAATTCAAGCAACCGGCAGTGTCAAGAAACCAGCAAAGAAAATATTTTTTTTAAATTAAAATAAATAAGAATAAAATAACAGGTAAAAGATACATACATTTAAAATTGTAAATGTTCTCTGAAGTAACACATAAACCTTAGGTGAAGATGGGACCAAATATTCAGCCTGCAGAGTGCCTTGGTTTTGCCTTGATCGTAGCAGCTGTTGGAATAATATTGTGTGAAACAGCAATGGTGTCACTCAGGATGAAGAGCTGGTTGCTGCCACTCACCTTTGGAGTGACTCTTAAGGTGTCTCCTTTCCTTTTCCTTGCTGAGTAAGAGTCACCCCAGTCAGAGGCTATGTCTATAAACTTGGGGTGGGGGGGGGAGTTAATTATCTATAATGTTATTGTTCTTATTTCTGGAAGCTTTGTGGAGGGAGAGGAACCTGCAGATTCACCAACAGTTAAATGTTTTCAAAGAAAGTGACTGAAAATAAAGAAAAATGCTTTAAGGTCTAAATATTCATGCAAGTGAAGTTTGTTCAGTGAAAGTACAGTGTCTTTTAAACTGTTTGTTTTTAATGCAGGTGTATTAGTAATGATGAAGTGTTTTGAAAGGATGATATTGAAGCATACCAGCTCCTGTCTGAGCGGCAACGTGGATATGTTCCAATTTGTCTATTGTAGCAACATATCTATAGCGGATACCATCTCACTGGCTCTACACAAAGCCCTGGAACACCTGGACAGCTAAGATGTATTCATCATGATGCTCTTTATCAACTACAGTTCAGCATTTAACACCATCATCCTCTCAAAACTGATCAGCAAACTCCAAGACCTGGGACTCAACACCCCACTGTGTAATTGGATCATCGATTTATTCACCTCCAGACCACAATCTGTGAGGATTTGAAAGAGCATCTCCTCCACAATCTTCATCAGTACCAGAACACCACAGGGCTGCATTCTTAGCCCCTTACTCTCCTCACTTTACACCTGCGACTGTGTGACTTGGGATGATAATAACACCATCTGCAAATTTGCTGAAGATACCAGAATAATCGGTTGCCTAAAGAAAGGGGATAAGTCAGAATACAGGAGGCAGATTGGAAACTTGGCTGAATGATGCACCAACAACAACCTTGCACTCAATGTCACCAAAACCAAGGACCTGATTATTGACTTCAGGAAGGGAAAACTAGACATATATGATTCAGTGATCATTGGGGGATCAGAGGTGGAGAGGGTGAGCAAATTTAAGTTCTTCAGAATCACTATCTTAGAGGATCTTTCCTGGACTCTATACACTAATGGCATCATGAAGAAAGAATGTCAGTGCCTCTACTTCCTCAGGAATTTGCGGAGGTTTGGTATGACACTAGAAATCCTGACAAATTTCTACAGATGTGTGGTGAAAGTGTGTTGACCAGCTGCATCACGGTGTGGTATCGGGACACTAAAACCCTTGAGCATAAAGCCCAGCAAAAGATAGTGGACACAGCCCAGGACATCACAGGCAAAGCCCTCCCCACTACAAGAACATTTACAGGGAATGTTGCCATTGGAGAGCAGCAGCAATCATCAAAGATCCACACCATCCATCACACACTCTGTTCTCACTGCTGCCATTAGGAAAGAGGGAAATGTGCCACAAGATTCACAACACCAGGTTCAGGAACAGCTGCTACCCCTCGACCATCAGACTCCTCAACAGAAACTATATCAGAGAGTCATTTAAGGACTCTTATTTGAGCACTTTTTAAATTTTGTAAATTTTAAAAATTTACTCTGCAGTAAAAATTTTTTTTAACATTTGCTATCTGATCACAATTCTTTGTTTGTTTACATGTGTACATTGTGTACTTTTTTTGCACTACAAATAAGTGGTAATTCTGCCTCACCTGCAAGAATCCTAGGGTTGTATGTGATGTCATGTATGTACTGTTACAAGTCCAGAGGACCCCAAAACCCACAGCAACAGAAAATCACCAAGACAAATGGTTACTGAAACAAAAGTTGCTTTTAATTATTTTTAAACATGAAAACAGAATCAAACTTTATCTTATTAATATTAACTTACTTAACCAAACTTAACCCACTTCGTGCACATGTATGCAATGTGTGTGTAAGTTCAAAAAAGTTCTTTGATTCACAGTCCAATCTCATTTCTCACTCCTCCAAATTCACTGGTTGTAGGCAATTCTTATGCTGTGCACAGAATTTAACATTTATGAAATTCACCAGGCTTTGGTGCATGAAAGGTAAATGGTTACCGCTCAGGAAGGTTCTTGTCGGTTTTCAGAAAGAGATTTTTGTTCGCTGGACACAAACTGATCCCTCTGGGCTCGTAACATTTTATGGGGGCTCATCTGTTCGATTTGAAAATTCGAGTTTTTGTGATTTATTAGTTAAATGGGTTTTTTTCCAAGCTAATTTAAAGCTTGTGTGTGGAAAAACGGCAGCTATGGATGTACTGATTCTTCTGTGATTTTGATTCAAATTTATGTTTTGACATCCATGTCTATTTATTCATTTTGATTGTCCTTGGTGAATACGATTGGAGCATTTTATGTTATATAGAGAATTTAGGTTAAAAAGACTTAAGTTAAAATGTGATGATTAATCATAAACAGGGAAGCCAGAATGGACAGAGAGTTTACTAGCAGTCAAGGACAGAAGGATCTGCTGAATATGTTTTTTTTAAACCTATCTTTTCATGGTCATAGTGAGAGACATGCAGGAGACAAAGGATTGATAAGAAGTGTGAGAAACAGAATTTAGTGAATGTAGAGTTCACAGCGTACGTAACGAACGTGATAATTAATAATGCAGTTATACTTAGAATGTTTTTGTAATACTAACCAATTAAAACAGTATTAATAAGAAGGGGAAGGGCAAATAATAAGGGTATAAAAATCAATGCACTGTATGTATCGGGGCTTAACTGGTGAGAAACCAGTTAAGTCCAACTCTGCAGACTTGTAAATAAAGCTTGTCGTGTCATCAGTTTTAAAGAGACTCATGTGTGAGAAGTTTTATTTCTGACAAATGGGGGCTCGTCCGGGATCTACACTCCGGCCGTGAGGGGAGGCGAGAAGAGGGACATCGGAGGCGGTGCACCCCGCTGAGTTCAGCGGCTCCTAGTCCCTTGCTCGTCGCTTCGGGCGGCTTGAGCGAGTGGTATCCGGACAGGGTGACACGACAAGACGGAGAGGAGAAGGGTGACGGTTCAATCCCCGGGAAGACACCGGTAAGTGACGACTTACGATTATGGTGTGGGGATTGGGTAACAGGTGTAACGGGATACACCTCTTTGGATAAAAACCTAACGGAATAGATTAAGTATAGATCTTTTGTCGTGGTGTGAGGACCCTGTCGCGGGACTCTAGGATAGACCCCAGGGAAACCTCGGCGGTAACCGAAGGAGGGACAGCACCTCCAACGAAGTGCCGAGAAGAGAGGGGTCAACCCCAGGAAAACCTCAGCGGTAACCGAAGGAGGGACAGCACCTCCGACGAGGCGTCTGAGAGGAAGGGAGTAGGGTCCAGAACGAGAGGGTCCTCAGCAACGATAAACAGATCTAGGTGGGAAAATGGGAGGATCAAAATCTAAGGGCTCGTCTGAAAATTCAGGACAATTCCTGGGAGTACCCCTTGACAGCCCTTTGGGGAGAATGTTTGAAAATTGGGATAGTAAAAGATATCGGGACAAAAACAAGAAAAAGATGGTCCAATATTGTCTCCTTTGGTCAAAACAACCTATTAAAGGTTCCTCGGTCTGGTGGCCGAAATTTGGATCTGATGAGGATTGGGTTAGACAAGCATTAAACATATATGTAAATTCGAGACCAAAGGTGAATCAAGAAGAGTCAGCATATGCATTTTGTTGGGTTCCCTGGCCAGGATCCTTAACAGAATGTTTTAAATTGAGGGTAGCAGGAGAAAAGAAATGGGAACCTCTGGACAACCTTCCCCCTCCTTATATTCCCCCGGTGCCTACTGCGCCCGAGGAAAGCTTATTACCGGAGGGGAAAGGTGATGAATCTGATTGCCCCGAAGGGGGCCGGGAAAAAAAAGGATGAATTAAGGGAGTCGGACCCTAAACTTCCACTGGTAAACCGACCCTGGACAAGATCCCAGACTGGTCCAGGACCATCAAAGTTTTCAATAAACCTAAATCCCCTGAGAGAAGTTCCTATGGGAGGACCGGGAGGGGGAACGGGATATGTGAATGTTCCCCTAACTAGTACAGAGGTGCGGGGATTTAAGAAAGAAATGAAAAAGTTATTGGAAGATCCTATAGGACTGGCTGAACAGCTTGACCAATTCTTGGGACCAAACACATATACGTGGGAAGAGATGCAGGCAATAATGGGAACATGATTTTCACCCCAGGAGAGGCAGATGATTCGACGGGCTGCCCTCCTCATGTGGGAATATGAACAACCTGGGGACCCTAGACCCCATGAACAAAAATATCCCTTAAATGAACCCAGGTGGGACAAACGAACACCCGAGGGATTGGCAAGTATGAGACAATATAGAGAGTGGACAATTAAAGGGATACGGGAGGCTGTGCCAAAGGGTCACAATTTTACCAAGGCATTTGGGAACCACCAGGGGAAAGACGAGTCCCCTACTGATTTTTTGGAGAGGGTGAGAAAGAATGTCCAACAGTATGCTGGTGTGGACCCTAGTACACCAATGGGTGAACAGCTTATTCGAATTGAATTTGTTTCCAAATCATGGCAAGACATTAGAAAGAAACTAGAAAAGGAGGAGTACTGGAGTGAAAAACCCCTAAGTGAACTGTTAAAAAAGGCACAAAAAGTATATGTGCAGAGAGAAGAAGAAGATCAAAAGAAAGCGACAAAGGTTATGGTACAGACTATCCGACAGATGAATGCTGAATCCAGAGGGGAAAGAAAACAAAACCTTCCTCTAAACAATCCAAGATATCCAAGAGAGGGAAGACCCCGGAGGTTCGTTAAGTGCTATTACTGCAATGAGGAAGGACACTTTAAGAGGGAATGCCCCCGATACAAGAGGGAATTGCGTGCCCTCGAACTTATGGAAGAAGATTAGGGGTGTCAGGGGTTCCAAATGTTAGGGACCAAATATAAGAGGGAACCCCTGGTAAAACTAAAAATTGGTCCCAAGGGAGAAGAGGTGGTGTTTATGGTGGACACAGGAGCGGAACGAAGTAGTGTAATAACTGTGCCAATCGGAACTGAGCCTATAAAAAGTAATTTGACAATTTCTGGGATAGAAGGGGCTCCCAGAATGGTATCAATAATTCCCCAAGTAACAGTGAAACTGGAAGAAAGAGAAGGGGTACAAGACCTCTTGTTATTACCTTCGGCTGGATTTAACCTCCTAGGAAGGGACTTACAGGCTCTCCTAGGTTTGGGTGCTCTCCCTGTGGACGGAGAAGTGCGAGTCCACCTCTGCGCTTTAAAGGAAGAGGATGAACGGCAGATTGACGAGAGAGTCTGGTATAAGGAGGGAAATCGAGGAGGTCTGGACATCCCACCTTTACATGTCACATTAATACCAGGTCATCAGCCGGTAAGGAAACGTCAGTATCCTATTTCTTTGGAAGGGAGAAAAGGGCTACAGCCGGTAATTGAGACTTTAATACGAGACGGACTATTAGAAGAATGCATGTCACCTTATAACACCCCTATACTCCCAGTAAAAAAGTCAGATGGATCCTATCGCCTAGTTCAGGATCTAAGAAGTTTGAATGCTATTGTTCAGACCCGCCACCCAGTGGTGCCTAATCCCTATACTATTATGAGTCGGATTCCCCCAGACCATGAGTGGTTTAGTGTTATCGACTTGAAGGATGCCTTCTGTACGTGTCCATTAGAAGAGGAAAGTAGAGATATGTTTGCGTTTGAATGGGAAAATCCATGGACAGGTAGACGGAGACAGTTTCGGTGGACTGTATTGCCCCAAGGGTTCACTGAATCTCCAAACCTGTTTGGACAAATGCTAGAACAAATCCTGATGGACTATCCACAATCTGATGATTCCCAACTAATGCAGTATGTGGATGATTTACTATTATCAGGACCCAAGGAACAAGAAATGAGGGGAGAGACCATTAGACTCTTGAATTATCTGGGGAAAAAGGGTCTACGGGTGTCCAGGAACAAGTTACAGTTTGTTGAGAAAACTGTGATATATCTGGGACACCAGATAAGTAAAGGACAGAAACGGATTACCCCTGAACGAATTGCGGGAATCACTAGAATGCCTTTACCCCATAATAAGAAGGAAATAAGACAATTCCTGGGACTCTTAGGATACTGTAGGTTATGGATAGAGGACTACTCAGCTTTGGTGAAGTTTATGTATGATAAACTGACAAATGAAAATGACTATCCATTGAAATGGACCCAGGAGGAGGAGGGATGGTTCGAGGACTTGAAACATCGCCTAACACGAGCCCCAGTACTCACTCTGCCCTCTTTAAAACAGCCCTTCCAGCTATTTGTCACTCATAACCAAGGAACAGCTGTGGGAGTTTTAACACAGGAAAAAGGCGGTCAGCGACACCCAGTGGCTTTCCTTTCCAAAATGATGGACCCAGTGTCTCGCGGATGGCCGACGTGTATCCAGGGAGTAGCGGCTGCTGCTCTGTTGGTAGAGGAAGCACGTAAACTTACTTTTGGAGGAAAGATGACTGTGTACACCTCCCATTCTGTGAGTGTTTTATTAACACAAACTGCCCATCGATGGCTGACTGATTCTCGCATATTAAAGTATGAAACCATTTTAATGGTTGGAGAAGATTTACAGTTTGCAAAAATTAATAGCTGCAACCCAGCTCAGTTTTTATACGGCAGTGAAACAGAGAAAGAGGTGGAGCATGACTGTGTCGAGTTGACAGATCTTCAGACCAAGACCCGAGAAGACCTTTGCGATACTCCGCTGGGAGAAGGATATGAATTCTACATTGACGGCTCCGCCAGATGTGTTGACGGAATGAGAAGAAATGGGTATGCTATAATAGAAGGAAATACTTGGAAAGTAGTAGAATCCACGAGACTACCCGGGAGCTGGTCAGCACAATCCTGTGAACTATATGCCTTGCAGAGAGCCCTCAGAATACTGGCAAAGAAAATTGGAACGATTTACACAGATTCCAAATACGCATACGGGGTAGTGCATACCTTTGGTAAGATCTGGAAGGAGCGTGGTCTAATTACATCAAGAGGAAAGGAATTGGCACACGAACAGATGATTACTCTGACTTTAGAAGCCTTAACATTACCCCAAGAAATAGCAGTGGTCTACATACCAAGCCATCAAAGGGGAGATAACCCGACAGCAATTGGAAACAGACTGGCTGATGAAGAAGCCAAAAGAGCAGCCATGCAACAAGAAGTCCGTTTGCTGACTTTAATCCCAATAAGGCAAGGCATAAAGACAGCTCCCATTTTCACTGCTAAGGAAGAAAAGAACATGGATCAGCTGGGCGCAAGCCAGTTACCTGATGGAACATGGAAAACACCAGATGGAAGAATGGTTCTAAATAAAGAAATAACTCGCAATATTTTAAAACACCTGCATCATCAGAGCCACTGGGGCACCCAAGCCTTATGTGACACAGTGCTTCGAGAATATGTGTGTAAGGGAATCTACACCTTGGCCCAACAAGAGGTGCAAAATTGTTACCTATGCACAAAAATTAATAAGAAGATAATGAGGACAGGGACTATGGGAGGTCAACCATTAGCCATACGCCCTTTTCAACGTATCCAGATCGACTTCACAGAGTTACCTCAAGTTCAAAGATGGAAATATCTGTTGGTGATAATAGATCACTTTACCCGATGGGTAGAAGCCTTCCCAACAATAAATACTACAGCCTCTACAGTAGCTCGCCTCCTCCTAGAGCAGATAATCCCCAGATATGGTATAATGGATTCTATAGACTCAGACAGGGGTCCACATTTTTCTTCAAAAATCCAGCAATTGATTTGTAATGCATTACAGGTCTCTTGGAAATTACATACCCCTTGGCATCCACAAAGCTCAGGGAAGGTTGAACGTATGAATGGAACACTAAAAATCCAATTGACAAAGTTAATGGTGGAAACTAAAATGCCTTGGATAAAGTGTCTGCCCCTGGCCTTATTGAGAATTCGTACTGCCCCACGAAAAGATGTAGGGCTGTCCCCTTATGAAATGATGTTTGGGCTTCCCTTCTGGAGTACAGTTGAGGGGTGTCCCACCTTGGGGGAAGGGGATATATTTGTTAGGAACTATTTACAGGCACTGTCACGCTCTCTTACAGATTTACGAAAGAGAGGACTATTGGCACAAACACCGCCTCTAGACTTTTCTTTACACAAAGTGGAACCAGGAGACTGGATTCTCATCAAGACCTGGAAGACTGAAAAACTCCAGCCCCAGTGGGAAGGTCCATACCAAGTTCTCTTAACTACAGAAGCTGCAGCACGAACAAGAGAGAAGGGGTGGACACACGCATCCAGATTTAAGGGACCTGTAGAGGCGCCTCAGGACCCTGATACGAACTCAGATTGGACGTATTCCTGGAGAAAAACCTCTTACCTTACGATTTCGCAAAAAGACTTAATTCACAATGTTATTGTTATGTTCTTTGATTTTTCTTAGTTTGCCTATGTCTTTATCAGGTGTGAAATGTAAGAAATGCAGAGATACAGTGGTCCTGTTTCAGGACCACATTTGGGGAAGAAAGGAAGGTAATTTCATTTCCCATACCTCAGTTCCTGAGAAATGCTGGGCAGAAAATACCACCCAACATCCATATACCCCTTGTGTGGAAAAAGAAGGAAATAATATGGGTCATTATATACAGATTCCTAATACCACTCCTTTCCCTCTTAACGGTTGGAAAGGTGACTCAAGCCCACCATGCCCTGATGGACTCTGGTTTTGCATACACCAACGTACTGTTCCAATGAAAAGTTACACTCCGCACTCGAAATTGCCTGTCCCTTTAAGACAGCCGGACTTAGTTCGAGTCCATCCAAATAACCATGTAAGTTTCGGTAATGCAATTGGGGGAGATCACCTTTTTGTAGATCTGGCAACTAAAATTGCAGGAACTTTTAATGTAACCAATTGTTGGGTCTGCGGGGGTCCACGGATGTCAGAACAATGGCCTTGGTGGGGGGAACCCCTCAATTCATTGACCATGATTTCCCGGATTTGGACAACTAACCGAACGAGATCAAGAGAAACCTGGTCTCTCTCTAACGTCCCCTCTGGTTTTTATTGTCTCTCACGAGCCGGCAAATACCCAGTAGGAGAAAGTCCCTGCAAGGCTGTATGGATTTGCATTTCGCCTGGTGTTTTCACTTGGTTTCCTAAACCTCAGACTTGGTTCTTATCCACTGTTTTTAAAACTAATTGCCTACCCCTGTCTAATAGCAGTATTCAGTTTTGGAATTGTACCACTTCCACCATTACAGGACCATACCAATCAAATCCCGTTCTTAAAAGAGTTTGGGAAAGGGGGTATGGAGTATCCCCAAATGGATTATTCTGGGTATGTGGTAATAAAGCTTATACTTGTCTTCCCTCACAGTGGAGTGGAACTTGTTTCCTAGGAATAATCCGCCCAGAATTTTTCCTTCTACCCCACGATCACGGTCATAAATTAGGCGTGAAGGTCTTTGATACATTACATCGTCAACCCCGCTCTACCACGGTACATTTGGGACAATGGAGAGATGATTGGCCTCCAGAACGCATAATTCAATATTATGGTCCCGCTACATGGGCTCAAGATGGATCCTGGGGTTATCGTACTCCTATATATATGTTAAATCATATAATTCGCTTACAAGCAGTCCTTGAAATTGTTACAAATCAAACAGCTATAGCCCTGCAATTACTTGCATCCCAGCAGGTCAAATGCGCTCTGCTATATATCAGAACCGTCTAGCCCTAGACTATCTCCTAGCCACGGAAGGAGGTGTATGTGGCAAGCTTAATTTGACTAACTGCTGCTTACAGATTGATGATAATGGAAAAGCCGTTCGTAAAATCGCTGATAATATTCGTACATTGTCCCATGTACCGGTTCAAACCTGGCATCCTTTCCCACAATTTAATTGGATGGACAAATGGTTTGGAGGAACCTGGTGGCGTACCTTCTTGTGGGTCATCGGAGGTATTTTATTCCTCCTACTTATTTTACCCTGTATTATTCCCTGTCTACGCAGCCTGGTGATTTCCATGGTCGAACAAGCTATGCAACCAGGGGGAATGGGAGACCCTGTAAGACTTTTATTTCAGCGTGAGATTAATGTATCATAAAACATTTCTCTTCCCTAGCTTAGAATCCCCATTCATATCTATACATATATTCAACACATTTTAAAGAGAGAAAGGGGTGGATTGTTATATAGAGAATTTAGGTTAAAAAGACTTAAGTTAAAATGTGATGATTAATCATAAACAGGGAAGCCAGAATGGACAGAGAGTTTACTAGCAGTCAAGGACAGAAGGATCTGCTGAATATGTTTTTTTTAAACCTATCTTTTCATGGTCATAGTGAGAGACATGCAGGAGACAAAGGATTGATAAGAAGTGTGAGAAACAGAATTTAGTGAATGTAGAGTTCACAGCGTACGTAACGAACGTGATAATTAATAATGCAGTTATACTTAGAATGTTTTTGTAATACTAACCAATTAAAACAGTATTAATAAGAAGGGGAAGGGCAAATAATAAGGGTATAAAAATCAATGCACTGTATGTATCGGGGCTTAACTGGTGAGAAACCAGTTAAGTCCAACTCTGCAGACTTGTAAATAAAGCTTGTCGTGTCATCAGTTTTAAAGAGACTCATGTGTGAGAAGTTTTATTTCTGACATTTTATCTTGGAACTGTAAAATAAAATGAATTCACTGACTTTTTCTGACTCAAAAAAAAATTGTATGACACTCCTGTACCAGTTAAAAAATTCTTTGTAACCTTGACTTTAAATATTCCCAGAAATTATCCAACACAAAACTCAAACACAAACATAAAGCAATTGCCAATATGGTAATTTTAAATGCTTTATCTAAAATTACTCAGCCATACAGATTGGAATATAACTCATGGCTCGATAGAAACAATGAAATTCCTAAAAGATATTATACAGAACTTAGTTTTCTTTTTAAAGTGCTTTTCTCTTATTGAAATAATAGCATTTTTCAGTAATATAATCTATACAAAGGTTATTTACAATTTACTAATCTTTGTCAATTGATCAAAATCTAGTTGAAATACAAATTTGGTAATGGACATCACTGTATCCAATGAAATGTTTAAAGCAAATGGCATCTCTGGCATGACCCTTCTGTTAAATAACAAAAACACAAAATTCTGTAAATGCTCAGTTGGGCAGGCAGCATCAGCACAGATAGAGATGTGATAATCAATTTACATAAACCAAAGAATGGAATTGCAGAAAATATTATTATTCTAAATAATTTCAGAAATTATGTAATACCTGTACTTTTACCATAAACTGAAAGTGACACCAGTCTACAATCCAGGTTACATGAAGTTTAAAAGGAACAAGCCAAAAGGGAAAGGAGGCATGATAGTCTTGTTAATCAAGGAAAGGATCAGAGCAGGGTTGAGTTGCAGATAGTAATGAACAATTTATTTTGGTTGAAATCATGAATACGTGGGGAAAGAAGATGTGTGGGGCAGATGCACTGGACTGCAGTCCTTAGAAGTACAGAAAGTCAGCTGTTGTGAACTGTGGTCCATAATCAGTGATAATCGCGTGTCTCGTAAACTGTCCTTTGACCATTCAAATGATTGGTGAAGAGGGGATGTTTTCCAAGGAATCTACCACCCACAAATCTGGAAGATAATGGTCTGTCACAAATTTCTCCAATGGCTTAATTTTTGTTCAGGGTCAATTTGGGACTTGATGACTGTGGTGCTTTCTTTGGTTGAATAATTTCTCGAAATTTGCCAATCTTCCATTTCTGCACATGGTCTCTGATTTCTCAGCTATTCCTTGGGCAGTAGATTCCTTTTCTTGCTCTGCAGAAGTAACCATTTGCTACCAGATGTCAATCTCTGCTGTGACCATTTTCTTTTATGCATTTGAATGCCAGCTCTTGTGTATCCAACCAACAGCAGATATACTTGATCATGCCTTTCCTTTATAACTTGGAAATAAGTACTTTTTTTTAACCTGAGGTATTGGAATATACCTTGCCGCACTGATTGTCTGAAACTTGGTGTCCTTTGTATCTCACGTTCTTGGCGTTCACCCTGCTAAGCACGTCTTTATCTGAACATTATTTAATCTTTATTTTGTGTTTCTGTTTCTTCACAAATATTTGCTGCAACCAATCAGTGTTTAATGGAGAATCTTAACGTCACTGATCTTGAGTGGGTTTTGTTCATTCTGTAAATATTGAGATCTCCAATATGTGCATTTTTGAAACTTCTCCAATCCAAGTACCTCCTTCTCTATATGTGTATAAAAAATGGCTGCATCCATAGAACATAAAGTAGTAGTCCAAGATCTCTATGTACATTAGTGCTTTTGTCTCCACTTTGACTTGCCTTCTCACGGAAATTTTGTGTGCCATTGCTGGCTTAACAGCCATTGTTTCCCTCCTTGTTTTTTGTACCTTCGGCCCCAGTACATATCCCAGCAGAAATTCACTTGCAGTATTTCATGCATTTTAGGATACTTCATGATATGGTCATTTTCATGTTGGGAAAACCAAATACAGATTGGTTGCAGAAAATCTCTGCCCAGTTCTAAAGGGTGATCCTAAGCTTCTGGTTGTTTGCCACTTTAATTCATCCAACGCTGAACTCTCTATCTATGCATCCTGCACTGTGGTAATAAAATATAAAATAACCTCAAGGAACAGTATCTGCAATGAGGTGTACCACATCCTTTCAAACTAAACAATGAATTCAATGATTTCAGATAATCAGCCTTGAACAACCTTGAATTTCCATCTCTTGCCTTCTCTCTTGATTTCTGGTCATTTCCATTTTAATTCATCTCCTCTACATAGAGCAAAGGTAAAAGATTAAACTGATCTTTTGAATGGTAAAATCATCATGAATGGCTAAAAGACCCACGTTCTTATATTTTCAATGTTCTCTGATATTCTAAGGGATGGTTATGATAAGCCTTCTTCAATGTACATTTTTCATGGCACAGAAATGCAGAATAGCACACCACAGAATAAGCCTGATAGAGTAATCCTAATTCTGTTTCATATTTTACCATATTCTATTTTACTCCTTCAAGTATTTATCCAATTCTTTTTGAAGACTATTAATGATTCTGCATACACAATTTTGCAAATCCTCCTGCACAATATGTTAAGATTTTCTTCATTTCCATAGTTACTTTGCCAATCACAGGCTTCTTCAGTCATCCGAAACATCTTTTCGTTAATCAGTCTAATTAATGCCCTCTTCATGTTAAATCGTATCTGATTCAGTAATGTTATTCAGTGAAAGAAATATACAACCTTCACTTGATTTGGCCTATAAGTGGCTGCAGAGCCAAAAAAAAAACCGTGATTGAAGTTTAACTGCTTTCTGAAATAATATGACACTCCATTGTACCAAAACTGCCACATTTAAAATGCAAAAGGAATAAAACATGACCAGCACCCTGTGGTGATATGTAATTACACACAGACAATAACCACACCAGCAGTGCGAGTATAAGACAGCTTTAATAAATTAATATGTACACTAAGAGGTCTTGTCTCTCTGCAAGACGAATCTGGAAGGCTAGACTTGTAGCTCTGGACTGGTTTATATACAAGGTCACCGGGATGACCCCTGGTGACCAAGTGGTGTAATTACATATCACCACACATCCATCATTGGCTGTCATGAGAGATTCAGAAACAAAAAATTCCCAAACCATTCTCCTCAAGAGCATCAAGGAATAGTCTTTAAATTATTAAGCTGGCCCACAAACTTGTAGTGCAAGTTGTAGAGTGGTACTCAGTTCAGATAAGATACTATTTATTGTCAAGTAATAAAAAATAAATCTAATATTACACAAAATTGCCTTTAGTCCACCCTAAGGTAGACAAAGAATTGCCATTAGCATTGCCTGGCACCCCTCACAGTCCAAGAACAAGAAGCAAAAGAGAGTTCCCCAGAGTCACCAAGTGTCCGTGCATTTGCCTCCAGTGCTCCTGTGGCCTCTGCAGCTGCACAAGACTCCAGTTCACTTCAAACCATCAGCAACCTGAGTCCAGATCCATACTTCCGACATGATCAGAAAGCCTTCAGTACCCACAGCCCACTGGGAGCCCTCCTTGCCCTCAGCATCCTCTTGGATCCCATTTCTAATACCTAGTTCTCATGAGCCAGTGTCCAGCAGCCCAGCCTGGTGCAAGCCCTTTGATCTCATGTTGCCAGCAGCCCACGGCCTGTGTAGTTTCCACACCCGCAAGTCACCAACATCCTGCCCTATGTCTGTGTCCTTTGGCCGTAGAGCCCCTCTCCACTCGCCATCATGGTCACTGACCTTAGGGTGGTCTCCTCTGCCTCTCCTTCTCAACAAGGGTGTTCTCTCCAATACTGGTGACACTGCTCCCCCAGAGTCTGCAACCTCTTGAAACTGTTGTTGAACACAGGTGCCCAGACCCCAAAGTCACAGGATTTTAAAATAAAACACCATTGCCTCTTTAACAGATAATTTAAATCCAACACGGAGCCATCAGCAGTTGGACTGGGTGGTAGGATCCTGCGAGGGAGCGCTGTGTCTTCTCTCCCCACTCTCCCAGGATCCGCACCAATGGAGGTGCTGCCATTACAGCAGCTTCAGCTGCGCCGTCATTTTATTTACCTGTCAGCAAATATTATGAATAGTGGAACCCTGATTTAATGCAAATCCAGAGATAATGCAATGAGTCATCAAACCTTTTTATTGCTCTTTCCAGAATTGAAAATGGAATGCACCATTAGAAAACAAAAATCTTTTTTCCTGAAAGATAAGCTTTACGCACTTGACACATTCAAGAATAAAAGTCAAACCCAAGTTGCACGAATCTTTGGCATACCTGAATCAACACTTCGTGGCTGGAAATCTCAGGAAGATAAGTTACGCACGTCACTTTGGAAAGTTGAGAAAAAGGGGGGACCTCAGGCCAAATGGACGAAGACAGCTAAAGTTGTCAGCCTCGATAACTCCCTGTATGTGCGGTTCATTCAAGCGCGCTCAGAAGGCCTTCCAATTTCCAGGCCTATTCTCAAAGCTTAAGCCGAGAAGTATGACAAGCTGATCAATGGAGAAACCTCACAGTTCACACCTAGTAATAGATGGCTAGACCAGTTTAGTGTTTAGTGTCTGGAGAAATTCACTTAGCCGACAGTGGCACCACCAGCGAATACCCTGCAGAATTAAAAACTCTCATAGAAGAAGGTGGCTACATCAAAAAACAAGTGTACAACTGTGACAAAACAGTCCTCTGCTACAAGATGATCCCAGACCACATGCTGTCCAGCAAAAATAACAGCCATCGAAGTGAGGGATTCAAACACAAAGACTGCATGACATTGTTGTCTTGTGTTAACGAGACTGAAACACTTAAGTTAAAACTACTCATGATCTGCAAATTTCACTCAACTTGCTGTTTCCACCATGTCAACATGAAGTCGTTACCATTCGAGTACATGTATAGCAGCAATGCTTGGATCACTACTGTCATCTTTGAAGATTCATTTTACAAAATTTTTGACCCTGAGTCCCTGCTGACTTGCATAAGCAAAAGCTGGAACTCAATGCTATTCTTTTGCTTGACAACTGTCCCACCCACCTGTCAGCTGCCAACCTATTAAGCCGCGACAGAAAGATTAAGGATTTTGGATTTCACTTGCAGCCAGTGATACGCTACATTCACGTAATGAACACTAGATCACTTTTTTTAAGAAATAAAATGATGATTGTAAGAAATAAAAAGAAGATTGAAAATACAGGTATTGTATATGTTTTCTTGATTTTTTTTTGAAAACATTGTTTTCCACGAACCCCAATTTAGTGTGACCCCGCTTTCCTCGCGATGCTTTATTTTTGGACCCAAACTATCCCATTTTTAACAGGGTTCCACTGTACTTGAAATGTTCTGTCTCAAGTCAAACATAAACTAGGAAAACATTGTCTATGAACTATTTCCTCCCTCAGCTTAGGTATTTGAGCAGTTCTTGAAGAGCACAAGATTAATCTGGGCCAAAGGATTTCATTGTCCATCAGCAAGATGCCTGGTAACACTACTATTGTCCAGGAAGGACAAATATGCTGAACATGTCTGTAGTAAGCACTAAGTAAATTTGTATGAGGGATAAAATTATTTGACATCATCAATTTATCTCTTGCAACCATATTTGCATATATGGTAGAACTAGAAGATGCGATTGGTTAACATATAGAAATCACTTGTCAAACAGGATGACAACAATAAAGGTTTCCTTTCTTAAAGGATACTAGTTCATGAGATTGGTTTGATGATCGCCGGATACCCTGATGATCATCATTCCAGAGACTAGCAATTTTAACATGCAGGTGATTTAATAAATTAATTCAAATTTCTCATCTAACGTGGCTCAATTAACATCTCCAGGACCTCATCCTCACACTTTTGTCATTAGTTTAATCATCCCTGTTCTACACTGAACTACAGATCATTTCTTTTTTACCCCTTGCACCATTTCCCCACGAGTTCTAACAATTTTTGGTTCTGATGTTGCTCAAATGTTAATCTAGATTCTCTCTATGGATGCTGCCAAACTAACAAAGTATCTCTAACAATTTCACTTTTTCTTTCAGATTCCCATTATTTGTGGTATTTGTTTTTCTCTTTCAAAGGTAATTTCCTTGTGTTAAACTAAAAGGGGTGAACTAAAGTTATGCTCCACTCAGAAATGTGAACATGTAATGTAAGTGAGCACTCCAATTTTGAGGGAGTGTCGAACTGCCATTAATGATACACTGCCACTCTGATGACATCTTAAATGAAAGTGATACCATCATTTAGAAGAGTGGGGTAGCAGAGATAGAAGAGCAGGGAAGTGTGCTTTACCAGTATTTATTTCTCAGCCAACAAAACTAACATATGATATAATCATTATCACACTGCTTTTTGCGAGATGCTGCTGTTATAAATGCTGTATTTCCAACATTACAACTAAGTTCAAAAGTAAGAAACAATAATAATAGTGCTTCATTGGTCCTGAAATCATTAAGGTTTCAACAGGCATCTTCTACAAACCCACCAACTCCCACAGCTACCTCAACTACACCTCTTCACACCCTGTCCTCTGTAAGGATTCTATTCCTTTCTCTCAATTCCTCTGTCTCTGCCGCATCTGCTCTCAGGATGAGATCTTCCATGCCAGACCTTCAGAGGTGTCCTCCTTCTTCTAAAAATGTAGCATCCCCTCTACCAGTTTCAATTTGGCTCTCACTTACATATCCTTCATTCCCTGCACATCTACACCCCCACACACAACAAGGACAGGTTTCCCCTTGTCCTCACCTACCACCCCACCAGCCTCCAAATCAAATATATTATCCACCATTTCCCTACCTACTACATGATCCAATGATGAGACACATCTTCCTTTCTCCTTTCACAGGGACCACTCCCTCTATGACCCCCTTGCCCACTCCTCCCTTCCCACCAATCACCCTCTTGGCACCTATCTCAGTGACCAAAAGAGATGCTCCAATTGCGCCCACACCTCCTCCCTCACCATTATTTGAGCACTTACAAGTGAAGCAACACTTCTTTTCTGGTATGTATTTATCCTGCACCTTCCTCATTTCTTGCAGAAACTCTATTCGTTGCTGCTGTTTAGAGATCTGTATACAACTGCTAACAGTATCTTTATACATTTGTCATTTCTTAACTCATCCCATGATTCTTTATATTTTGATCCTATGCCACCTCTTTCTGAAGATTTAGTGTGATAACTTACCATCAGAGCCACCGCATCTGCTTACTTGCTTATTCTTTCAATATGGTGTGTATACTTGAACATTCAGCTCCCAATGACATCCATCTTTTAAACATGACTTCATGATGGTGACAAATCATACTTGCCAATTTGAGGCTGTACTATAAGATCATCATTATTTCTGTGTTGTGTGCATTTAAATACAAAACCTTGTGCTCTGTATTTGTTATTTATTTTGACTGTGTCCCTGTGGCTTTGCTACATCCACATGGGTGCAATTTTGCCCTATCTACTTACCCTTCTGCACAAACTCCCTACCAGCTGTACCACCTTGTGTGCCAACCACCTCTTCCTCTGCCTCTTCATTCAATTTTCCACCCCCAAAGCATCTCATTTTAATCACAACAGCATTTGTAAACCTACCTGGCAGGATATTGGTCACCCTTCAGTTCACGTGCAATTAATTCCGCTTTTAAAGGTCGACCCTTTCCCAGAAAAGGTTCCATTGATCCAAGATCTTGAAACCCCTACTGCACTATCTTCTCAGCCACTCTTTTGTCTGTGTTATCTTCCTGTTCTCACCTTCCCTAGCTCGTGGCACCTGGGGTAATCCAGAGATGACCACCCTGGAGGTCCTGCTTTCCTGACTCCCTAACTTACTTTGCAGGACCTTTACCCCACTCCTGCCTAAGTCAATATGTGCCACAGCCTATAACTGCTCACCCTCCATTTTAAGAATGTTCTGCAACCACTCAAAGATATTCTGGACCTGAGCACACATTATCCTGCGATGGAAGAATCTTTATTTGTTCCATAACTAGTGAATCCACTATGGCTATTGCTCTACCTGAATTTACCCTTCCCTTCTGAGGCTCAGAGCTGATCACAGTGGTGTTGCATTACCCAGATGGATTATCCTCCTCAGCAGTATCCAAAGGAGTATATTTGTTGCTGAGGGGAATGGCAACAGGGTTACTCTGCGCTGACATATTTTCCCCCCTTCCCTCACTCGGTGTTCACCCATTTACCAGCTGAATTCTGCACACTGTGTGTAACCACCTGCACAAAGGTCTGATCTATAAACACTTATCATGCTGTACCTACAGAATCAGTTGTCAGCACACTTATCTAAAAAGTTAATGGTAATGTCACATTTATAGTTTACATTCCACAAAGCAGTGAGTGAAACACTACCAAAAGGTAGTGGATGGACACAGCCCAGGACATCACAGGCAAAACCCTCTCCACCACCAAGAACATCTGTCAGAGAGCAGCATCAATCAAGGATCCCTATCACCCAGCACACATTCTGCTCTTGCTGTTACAGTCAGGTTCAGGAACAGCTGCTATCCCTCTACCATCAGATTCCTCAACATCAAATTCAATCAGGGAGTCATTTAAGGATGCTTACTTCTGCACTTTTTTTTCTCTCTGTATTTATTGCACAGTTGGTTTACATTCCTTTATTTGTTTACATGTGTACATGAGTTAATTTTTTCAATAATAATAAGTAGTAATTCTGCCTCGCCCGCAGGGAAAACAATCTCAGGTTTGTATGTATGTACTCAGACAATGAATGGGAAATCTGAAATATTAGTGTACCTTCTTGATATGGTTGATCCAGGGCAGGTCATTGAAATTCTATGCCACTGTTTCGATTGATATCACAAAAGCAAAATATTACAAGTTCTAGAAATTCGGGGGGGTGTGGCAAGAGGGCAGATGTGCGGTCCTAATCCTCCCCAGCCAGTTTTTTTAAACAACCGTTTTTAAACTTTAATTTTAAGTATATAAATGTTTTATTTTTTTTTAATTTGTCTATAATGGCAGCTAATATTAAAAAACCTAAGACACAATTACAGAAAAAAACTACTTTTTAAAAGTGCTGAAGAACTGAGGCCTACCTGTCCAGTTGGAACCACAGAGTTGCCGTCTGGAACCTCCAAGCCACAGAGAACTCCAGCTAGGTTAAGTATTATGCGGGCGCCGGTCTTGTCTCCGCAAGATGGTAGCAGCTTGATGACGAAATCGGCCGACATTGACCCGCGCGTTCGCGATGTCGGGCACGTGGGCGACCCGACTCAGAAGAGCCCTCGAGTCCGCGCTGCTATCGGGGGAGCCGAGGGCGCGCAGAATGGCATTGGAGACCACCCCTGCGCAGCCCCTGGTCTTGCCAGGCATGCGCGGTGCCTCCAGGGTCCGCGATTTGTTGGAACGTGTGTGGTCTGCGGGGAATGGGGGGGGGGGCCTGAACGGTGGCGCCCCGATGTGGTCAGGGTGCTGTCGTCGGGTGTACAGACCCACAGCCGCACAGGAAATGGCTTGACAACAGTGGAAGAAGAAGACTTACCTATAATGGCCAGTTCACAGGAACAATTGTAGAAAGTAGACCTCAAGATGTGGCACTGGAATATTGATTGAACTCTATTTTTACTGTTCTGGAAGGGATTGCCTATCATTTGGATAATATGTCTCAACAAATGACTCAAGTGACAACTACAATGTTTAATATGTCTGAAGATATATCTACACTTAAGAGATATGTTAATAAATGCCTTTTTTCAGTGGATGTAGTACAAGAATTTTTTTTTAAATTGAGGCAGCTTTTTCTGAATGTAAAGAGCAAGTTGTGCTTAATAAGGATAAAATAAAGAAAGTGGAAGATTCGTTTTTGGATTGGGAAATCCAGAAGAGAGATTTATTGAAAAAGATTGATTCACTGGAAAATCAAAATCAGAGAAATAATGTAAAAATTGTGGACTTTCCAGAAGATATTGAAGGAGCAGATCCAATAAAAAATTTTAGGGATTGGATCCCCAAGATGTTGGGTAAAGAGTTCTTTCTGGGTGGTTTAGTATTGGAGAGAGCACATAGAGCATTAAGGAAGAAACCGTTACCGGGACAACCATCACGAGCAGTTTTAATTCGGTGCCGGAATTATCAGGATAGAGAAATTATTTTGCGGTTGGTGGTACAGAAGGGAAAACAAAGTCAATCTCCAATGATGAGTCAGAACAACAGAGTTTTCTTTTATGCAGATTTGAGTCAAGAAATTATTAGACGTCGATGGGAATTTAATTCGGCTAAAGATGTGTTGTGGTGGAAAGGATATAAATTTGCTTTTTGACACCCTGCTGTGTTGAAGGTTTTTATGGCAATTATCAATCTCAATTTTTTGAGAATGATCATGATGCAATGGTTTTTGCTAATTCATTACCGGATCTACGTGGTCAGGGAAGAGTCTCACCGTCATCGTCTAAAAGAAGGGTCAATGGAAATGGAAATGGACAGAATGGAAAAAATGGGAAAAATGGTAAAGATGGAAAGAAAGAGGTTTCGACACATTGTCCTATTGATGTTGCAGATCCGAACCAGTTATTGGGACTGAAGTTGTTCAGCTGAATATTTTTATGACATTGAACTGTATTATATATATATTGTATTTCTGGCTGGGGGGGGAAGGTGGATGGCACTGAAATCTTTGATAGTCATCTGCCACTGGTGGGGTTTACCACACCCAGTTTTTTCGGGCGTTACTACCTTTGGGCGTTTTTTTTACTCTTTTTTGGGGAACTAATTATATACCTTTTTTTATAATATTAGGGGAGGGAGAGTGAATTTTGTTTATTAGCAGGAGAGCGATTTTTTGTATTAAGTGATTATATTGTTAGTTTGTTAAGATGTCTAGTTTGAAATTTGCAACTTTTAATGTTCAGGGATTAAATAATCCAATTAAGCGAAAGCGAGTTTTAGCTTATATTAAGAAAATGAAAATTGATATTGCTTTTTTACAAGAAACACATTTGACTGAAAAAGAGCATTTGAAATTGAAAAGAGATTGGGTTGGTTATGTGTTTTTTTGCTTCATTTAACTCCAAGGCAAAAGGTGTAGCAATTTTAGTTCATAAGAATTTATCTTTTGAGTTGAATACTGTGGAGGGGAATGCTGGGAGGATTTTAAAAGTGGACTGTAAAATCTTTAACGAACTTTAGACTTTACTTAATATCTATGCACCTAATGTGGATAATGAATGTTTTATTTAGATGCTTTTTTGTCATTAAGTCAAGCTAATGAAAATATTTTAGTTGGGGGGGGGGATTTCAATTGTGTTTTGGATCCTTTGATCGATAAATCCCCAAAATGTATTAGGAAATCAAAGATGGCGATACAAATTGGGGCTTTAATGAAATATTTAAATTTGGTAGGTATTTGGAGAAGGGTTAATCCTACAGAGAAAGATTTTTCTTTTCATTCTTCTTGACATGATTCATTTTCTAGAATAGATTTTTTTTAAATATCGGCAGATTTACAAGGAAAGGTATTGCAGGCAGAATATAGAGTAGAGTTATATCAGATCATTCTTTATTTTTTTTTCCTATGAAAGTTCAGAGGTAGTACATTCATCCTATAGATGGAGATTTAATACAACGTTGTTGAAAAAACCTGAATTTGTTCTTTTTGTTAAGGAACAGATTGTTTTTTTCTTAACCAAAAATGCTAATTCAGTTAAAAGTTGTTTTGGGTTAAGGGATGCATTAAAACCTTACTTAAGAGGGGAAATAATTAGTTATACTACTAAAGTTAAGAAAGGGTATGTCATGATAATGAATATGTATGAGATGTACTGGAAGTCACGTAGTATGAGAGGGAGATAAGAGCACAAGCAGAACAAAGGAAACTGGAGAATAAAGACACTGAGAAGTTTACCTGATAAAACTGTGTTCGATGTTTTATTAACTTCACATTTCGGGCCACAAATGTGACATTGGCGACGAGGATGGGATTAGCATGAAGAAAATTAAAGACTAAACAAGATTACAGAGGATTACAGACAACTTCAAGGTGATAAAAATTTTCTCTTTGACTCAGTACTTTTGGGGCTGGAATATTTCCTCATGGCTGGTGCAGACAGTGACTTTCTAACACATAGTGGAATTGCTCATTTTGACCCAACGGGTGATGCAAGCACTGTAAGTGTGAAGTGGAAGGCATGGCTGGAAGAATTTGAATCCTACGCCGAAAGTCGTGGCCTATTTCTAGATACCGGTACAGTTGAACAAAAAGCGCAGAGAAGGGCGTTACTTCTTTTCACTGCTGGTCCCGCATTTCGGAAAACTTTTAAGACACTTTTGAATACTGGAAGAAAGGATGAATACCGGAAAGCGGTAGATGCATTAAATGCACACTATGTAGTGACACCGAATGCTACATTTCAACGCCATTTGTTTCAGAGAACGAGACAAGAAGATGGCCAGACAATTGCTCAGTACGTGACGAGACTACGCCAGCTAGCTGTTGGATGCAATTACATGCCAGCTGATTTGGACAACCAATTATTGGATCAAGTCGTACAGCACTGCAGATCAGATAAACTCAGAAGATGTCTGCTGGAAAAAGGAAGTGAGTTGAAGCTCACCGATGCTTTAGCCATTGCTGCTGCATTAGAGGCTGTTGAGGGGCAATTTCATACCATGACCCTGAAGGACAACTCAAGCCAGCAAGTTAAAAGGCTATCGCATAACCAGCCAAGATATACATCGACACAAGACGTGGAGTGTTATCGATGTGGAAACCGAGGTCACTTTGGAAAAGACCCATATTGCCCGGCCAAAGGCAAAGTTTGCAGAAAGTGTGGAGGTAAGGACCACTTTGCAAAGAAGTGCAAAAGCAAGTCCAATGCAGACCAGAAGAGGAAGAGTACAACTTCCAAAGGCAAAGCCTGGGGGAAAGGAAAGTATCCTGGAAAGAAAGATACCATTCGTCAGATAGAGAGTGACGATGATGATACCCAGGAGGAACAGAGTTGTTACCAATTTACGTTGAATGAAGTACATCATGAGAAGGTCCCAGTGATCATTGGTGGAGTGACAGTGCAGGTCATTGTAGACTCAGGCAGTGACAGTAATGTGATTGATCGACATTTATGGGAGAAGTTGAAAAGGAAAAAGATCATCTGTACCTCAAAGAAGTGTTCCAAGAAACTGTATCCATACACAGCAACCAAGCCATTGCAGACCATTGGATGTTTTACTGCAACTGTTGAAGCTGGAGATAAGTACACCGAAGCAGAGTTTATGGTCATAGAAGAGAGGGGAGAATCATTGCTGAGTAGAAGCACAGCGCAAGACCTGGCAATACTTCATATTGGAGCTTGTGTCAATTCAATTCAGTCATACGAGGATATGAAGCAAGAATTCCCCGCAGTCTTCCAAGGAGTAGGAAAGCTGAAAGGTCGACAATTGAAGCTAGCGGTAGATGAAACGGTCAAACCCAAGGCACAACCAATGCGCCGAACTCCGTTTGGACTTCGTGGGAAAGTCGAAGCCAAAATTAAAGAATTGATGGAACAAGACATTATTGAACCGGTGGAACATTCGACACAATGGGTCAGTCCCGTAGTGATTGTGCCCAAACCAAAGGGTGACATAAGACTATGTGTTGACATGAGAATGGCCAATGAAGCTATAATTAGAGAATGACACCCTATACCAACAGTGGAGGAAATACTTCAAGAACTAACTACCAGCAAGGTATTCTCAAAAATTGATCTGAAATGGGGCTATCATCAATTAGAGCTGGATCCAGGTTCCCGAGATGTAACAACATTTGTGACTCACTGTGGATTGTATCGTTACAAGAGACTATCATTTGGAATTAATGCAGCTTCGGAGATCTACCAGTATGAAATCCATCGAGTGATTCAAGGCATTCCTGGAGTTGCCAACATTTCTGACGACATCATAGTCCATGCACCAATGAAGGAAGAGCATGACAAACGGTTGAGGCGTGTACTATCTAGACTACAGGAGGCAGGCCTTACCGTGAATGGAAACAAGTGCCAGTTCGGTGTGTCAGAAATGGACTTCATGGGACACAGGCTTACACGGGAAGGACTAAACCCTGCAGAGGCCAAGGTGAAAGCTATTGCAGAGGCACGTGCACCTCAGAACGCAACAGAGGTGAGGAGTTTCCTGGGATTGGTCAATTTTTGTGCAAAGTTCATTCCTAATTTTGCTACAGTGGCAGAACCACTAAGGACACTAACCAGGAAAGGTGTACCATTTCATTTTGGATCTGAGCAGAAGAAAGCGTTCACAGCGCTGAAGCAAAGCCTGACAGATGCAAAAATTCTTGGATATTACGATCCGGCGGCATCAACCAAAGTCATAGCGGATGCCAGCCCGGTTGGTTTAGGAGCTGTGTTGGTCCAGATGCATGATAGAGGACCAAGAATCATTGCCTATGCCAGCAGATCGTTATCAGATGTGGAAAGAAGATACTCTCAGACAGAGAAAGAAGCACTCGGACTTGTATGGGCCTGTGAGAGGTTCCATGCATATTTATACGGCATTGAATTTGAACTCATCACAGATCATAAGCCATTAGAGGTGATCTATGTACCTAGATCCAAACCATGTGCCAGAATAGAGAGATGGGTACTCAGACTACAACCCTACAAATATAAAGTAATCCACATTGCAGGGAAAACAAACATTGCAGATCCGCTGTCCAGATTGGTGAAGGATGATGGTCCACAATCCAAGTCAGAATTGGGAACAGAAACAGAGAGCTTTGTACGCTTCGTAGCTATTCAGTCGACACCGAAAGCTGTGACTACGAAGGAGGTCGAGAGAGAATCCGAACGTGATCCAGAACTCAGGGAAGTAAGAGAATGCATACAGAGTGGACAATGGGACAAGTGTACTCACAAGGCTTACATTCCCATTAGAGACGAACTTTGTTGCATCAGACAGTGTGTATTGAGAGGTTGCAGATTGGTGATACCGCAAAGATTGAGACCGAAGATCGTATCCTTAGCACATGAAGGACACCTAGGTATTGTTGGTACCAAGCAAAACCTCAGGACCAAGGTATGGTGGCCAGGTTGTGATAAAGACGAAGAGAAATTTGTTAAAACTTGTCACGGATGTCAAATCACAAGTAGGAGTAATCCGCCAGAACCGATCCGGAGTACGCAACTCCCGACAGGACCATGGATCAACGTAGCTGTTGATTTTCTTAGACCTTTACCGACGGGTGAATCAATTATGGTAGTGATAGATTACTACAGCAGATACTATGAGTCCGTGGTGTTGAAGTCCACAACCACTGAAAAAACAATACAAGCATTAGCAGAGATATTCGCAAGATATGGATTACCTGTTACATTATACTCTGACAATGGTCCACAATTCATCTCAGAGACATTTGCGGAATACATGAGGACCACAGGTATCCACCATCATAAAGTAACTCCAAAATGGCCGCAAGCCAACGGAGAAGTAGCGAGACAAAATCAGTCCATTGAAAAACCATTGAGGATTGCACACGCAGAAGGACAAAATTGGCGAGAAGCATTGCTATCTTATGTGGCTGTCTATCGAGCAACGCCTCATGCAACCACTGGAAAAAGTCCTGCAGAAACATTTTTTGGGAGAAAAATCCACACAAAAATGCCAGAAATAAAGGAAATCCGAGACGACCAGGAGATGAGGGACCACGATGCTGAAAAGAAAGGTGCAGCAAAGCTGTACACAGATTCGAAACGTGGAGCCAAGTACTCAGACATCATGCCAGGAGATAATGTTCTGGTGAGGCATGAAACTGGTGGTAAGCTAGACACACCTTATTACCATCAACCCTATACTGTCGTATCCAGAAGTGGCAGTATGGTGACAGTCAAGTCTCCGACTGGAGTCCTGTATAAGAGAAATGTATCAGGTGTATCAAGGTACCAGTCCAGAGATACATCGAGCGAAGAGGTTGAAAGGCCAATACGAGATGCTGAAACTGAGAGACCTGATGATGTTCCAGAGGCAGTTACCAGCAGTCCTGATGAAGTGACTAGAGCGCCAGAATCACCCGAAGCCGAGGCGAGCAGTATTTCCGACACTGAGAGTGAACAACCGAGAAGCGACAATATCGCAGGCAGGCCGAAACGAAACCAGAAAGCGCCCAAATGATACGAAGACTTTGTGCCATAGTTTTAATAAGAACTTTGGGACAGTATTTTAATCTTATATCATAAAGTGCATGTATGAGTGCTGTAGGAAGTAAATTTTATGTAGTTGAGTTATAGTATTACCATTAGTTACGACGTTTGTAGGTTTCCGAGGGATATTGGTAAGTGAAGGTAAAGTTTATTTCTGATTAAAGGAGGGATGTCAATGATAATGAATATGTATGAGATGTACCGGAAGTCACGTGGTATGAGAGGGAGATAAGAGCACAAGCAGGAGAACAAAGGAAACTGGAGAATAACGACACTGAGAAGTTTACCTGATAAAACTTGTGTTCGATGTTTTATTAACTTCACATTTCGGGCCACAAATGTGACTGGGTATATGGCTGAAAGTCTTAAATTAGCGAATCAAATTGATCAACTGGAGATGGAATTTCAGAAGAGAGTGACAGAAGATCAGAAAATAGCTTTAACTAAATTGAAACTGAGATATAATACGTTACAGACATCAATTTGAATGTTTACTTAATCGATCTAAGCAAACATATTATGAGTTGGGTGAGAAGGCACATAAAGTACTTGCATGGCAGTTAAAGAAGGAACAGACTTCACAGGTTATTAATGCTGTTAAAAAGAATTCAACAGTTACCTATAAACCTCAGGAAATTAATGACCAGTTTTATTCATTTTATAAAAAAATATATATTTCTGAGGGGAGATGAGACAATGGATCTATTGATGCTTTTTATCTACATTAACATTATCAGCATTAGAAGAAGAGGATATTATAGATTTGGAAGCTCCTTTTACAGATTTAGAAATTAAGACAGCTATGTTAGAAATGCCTAGTGGCAAGTCACCAGGTGATGACGGGTTTTCGGTGGAATTTTATGAAGTTTTTTTATGAAGATTTATCTTCGGTGTTTGGGGAGGTATTACAACAAGTGATTGAACATTATGAGTTACCAGAATCTTGTTCCAGTGCTCTAATTACTGTAATTCCAAAGAAAGATAGAGATCCATTAAAGGTGTCTTCATATAGACCTATTTCTTTATTGAATGTGGATTATAAAATAATAGCTAAAATGTTAGCAAATCGACTTGCTATATATTTGCCTAAATTGATACATGTAGACCAAACAGGTTTTATTAAAAATAGACATGCTTCAGATAATATTCTTTGATTAATTAGTTTGGTCAATGCATATCGGCAGCACTTTGGTTGCACTAGATGCGGAAAAAGCTTTTGATAGGGTCGAATCGGATTTTTTATTTAAGGTTTTGGGTAAGTTTAAATTTGGCCCTTTTTTTATTAGTTGGATTAAAGATTTATATACAAACCTGACTGCTAGGGTGGTGACAAATGGACAAGTTTCGTCATCATTTAAATTGACACGTTCTACCCGACAAGGTTGTCCATTGTCACCAGCCCTGTTTGCATTGGCTATTGAACCGTTAGCTCCATTAATCAGGCAAAATGAACAGATACAGGGATGAGAGTTATGGATGAAGAGTATAAGATTAATTTATTTGCCGACAATGTTTTAATATATTTAACAAACCCAGAAGAATCTTTGCCACATTTATGGGAATGTTTATTACAGTACGGATCATTATCTGGATATAAAGTTAATTGGGATCAAAGTGAAATTCCACCAGTTGGTGATGGAGACTATTCAGTATATAAAAATGTTATTAATTTGAAATGGTTGGATAAAATTAAATATTTAGGAATAATTGTGAACACTGTGTATCAACCTTTATATAAATTAAATTATGTTCCATTATTGAAAAAAATTAAAGCAGACTTAATGAAGTGGAAGGACCTTCCATTAACTCTAAATGGTCAGGTTAACTGCATTAAAATGAATATCTTTCCACGTATTCAATATTTGTTTCAATTAATACCATGTTTTCTTACAAAGAACTTTTTTCAGAACTTAAATTAAGTCACTAGGGAATTTTTATGGAAAGGTAAATTACCAAGTAATTAAGTAAACTTACTTGGAAGTATGCATTAAGTGGATTACAATTACCTCATTTTCAGAACTATTATGAAGCAGCCCAGTTTAAATTTATTAGTGGTTTGATGGATCTGGATCGGCCTCCAAGTTGGTCTAAAAGTTGAGATGGGATGTGTTTCTGAAATTGCAATGCATCAGCTTATATTTCAGTGGAATATAAATTTGTTAAGGGAGTATAATATGTTGATATTAAAACATTTATTAATGTTATTGGTAAAAAAAATAAGATTATAGAATCAAAAGGTAAATTGTCTATTTTAATGCCATTATATAATAATCAGCTTATTCCTTTTTCAATATTTAATAGACATTTAAAGAGTTGGGATTCTAAGGATATAAAAACATTACAGGATTGCTTTGTATAAAGACAGTTTCTTTCTTTTAATCAATTGAAAGAACGTTTTATAATTGCAGAAAATTCTTTTTTTTGTTTATTATCAAATTCGATCTTTGGTGAAAAATATGTATGGTAGAGAGATGATTTTACCTGTATTGTCGGAATTCGAGTCTTTGATTTCCTCTATACCAAAAAAGAGCTATATCTCTGTTATGTATCAAGTATTACAAAATAATATGGATAAGCCGGAATGGGAGAAATCTAAACAAATGGGAGAATGACTTAACTTTTGTTTTTCCTGAAGAATATTGGACAGATGTGTCATGATAGTGTTACTAGATTGTCGAATGCATGGTATGGAACGGTTAATTATAATTATTTACATCAGTTATATTTAACTCCTGAGAAATTGAAAAAATATGGTTTCAGTAATTCAGATTCCTGTTTTAGATGTGGTATATGTGTTGGAACTTTTTTTACATGCTGTTTAGTCCTGTATGTATGTACAACCATTTTGGGAAGAAATTAAACGAATTTTGGAAAAATTGTATAAGTTTAAGTTACGATTAGATCCATCCATTTTTTAAATTGGGTTAAGTGATTCCTTTAAAGGGATTGGGGCTGGATAAATTCCAAATTGCATTTGTTTATTTGGCATTGTCCGTAGCTCAAAAATGTGTAGCAAGTACATGGAAAAATAATATAGTGATGAACATAATGCGATGGCATAAATGAAAGCTTGTATTATTATGGAAAAAATTATGTTTTGCATGATCATTATTATTTTTTTGATTAATAAGTGTTCACCATATTTGGAGTATATGCATTTAGATTTATCTTATTTTTAGTTTTTCTTTATATTTTTTTGGCTCTCCTTAAGAGAGCTGGCAGAAGGGGTGGGTGGGGATAGTGATTTTTTTTCTTTCTTTTTATTCTTAATTTTTAAAATATATATAAATGTTATTGTTTGCATCTTGCATTATTACTAACAATTTTTCAAAGAAATAAAGTTTTTTTAAAGTTCTAGAAATTGAAAAATAAGCATAGCACTTCCAATTTACAGAGTTATCTGGTCAGTGCAGCTTTGGGGAACTTCCTCGCTTGGTGAGCGATCATTCATCAAGACAGGAACAGAAGACTACTCGGCCCTCGGGACTGGCCCGGCATTTAATCAGACCAGGAGTCATCCGACTGTACCCTCAATTTTGCATTCCTTGCCACCCACGGTTGTCTTTTATACTCCCACCCCCCCCCCCCACCCTCTCCCCCGACTGTCAGAAGGACGAGCCATCGCCCAAACTCCCCAGTGATAAACTCTGGGGACCAGAGGCAGCCGCCCCAAGAAACAAAACCTGAACGAGGAGAGGGAATCCATTGCTTCTTTCTTAATTCGCGGCAGCGAAACTTCCAAATCACGCCGGTGCCCTCGGTCCATCCAAACATCATCCGAGGGGAAGGTTATTCCCTGCCGCAGCCTTCTCGCGAAACCTCAGTGGGACACGCGGGAACTCGCACCGACCCTTGCGAGCCACCGTACCCACCCACCGGCCTCGGGCGCGTCGGACTCCGCTCGAGCTGGGCTCTGGCAACGCCACAGGGTTCCAGCTGCACAACCCCGGGAGGGGGGAACGAAGCAACGAACGTTCCTTTCTCCTCCCCTTCCCTCCCTCCTCTAATGCTCGCCCGATCGCACTTCGTCCGTCTGTTTGCAAAATGCCAGAGGGAGGATTTGGACGCCGGCAGATTATTGACGCGTTTTTCCGACCCGTTACTGCTGAGAGGGACTGGGAGAGCGTGGACGGGTTGTATAGGTTCCATTGCACTTCCAACTCACCGCCTTTGGAGTTTGCACCTGACTCTACGTTGGCCAGATAGAGAAGGTCAGAGGTCAACACAATTGGCACCGTGCGAGGGTTGTCCATTTGTCGAGCCAAGTGGCTTTGAATGTTTTGGTGGAAACTCAGAACCAGGCGTTGCATTATTTCAAAGGGCCACACGAACGGATCTGCTCAGTCAATGCAAGTTTTTAAAATCCACGAATAATTTAGTAAGTACCTGTTTTTTTATATGGTTTTAGGACACCATTCTGCATGACTTCTGGGAGAGCTTACAACGCCTGCCTTTCAACTGAGGGAAACAAACTTTAAGTGTTCGGCAACTGATTGCTTGCAGCATTCACTCTCTGTTGGTGGCATGGAAGCGGTGCGAGGCAAGACTTTGGAAGAAAACTGCAGCACGAGCATGGAATGCAGTCAGGAAAGTATTGAGGAACCTCCCTCTGATAAAGTCTCCCCAAGGGATTCGCCAGACCACGCCGACAGGTTCTGGACGGATATAAATACTGCACAGCTTCTGGGAAATGGTGAGAACCGCTCGAAGCATATTTCTTGAAATGTATATCCTCAGTTAGTAATTTGGATTTTTTTAAATGATGTTCTAAACCAAGAATAATGTGTTAACTCAGCAAAAGAACTTGCTTGTGAGATTGTTCATCTTCAAGCACAAACTGTATTTCTAAAATTTGTATCAGATCATCTATTCCTGGATGATTCAGAGGTAGTATAGCACTTCCAATTTACAGAGAGTTATCTGGTCAGTGCAGCTTTGGGGAACTTCCTCCCTTGGTGAGCGATCATTCATCAAGACAGGAACAGAATACAAGGTATGGTAGGAAACTACAATTCCTGTTTCTGTGGGGAGGGGGGGGGAGTGAGCTAATTGCTCAAAGATTTTTGTAATCTTTTTGAAGTTGAAACTCATCAATCATACATATTATTCTACCCACAAATCATACTTCAGTGACCTACTCTATGAATGTTTACTGTTGAAAATGCCTTTTAAAATATTTATTTTTGGCAGCTATCTCCATTGTGAAAAATGTCACCCTTATTGTTCTATAATCTGAAATGACTTGAAAAAAAAAAGTCAGATATTCATAATTTTATTTGAAAGTGCTTATAAAGTCAATGTATAACACTTAGCTGTTGATTGTGCTATTTTAATGCATAGATTCAAATTTTACTTCAAGATTTTGGGCTCATTATTTTGTGCCCAGAACAATGATGCTAATAGCTGAAAACGGTTCCTGCAGTCTGAGTATATTCCTGCAGATACTGGAAATATAACATTTAAAAGTTGCTGAGAATGTTTAGTGAGTAATCAACATTAGTGGAGAGAGAGAGAGAAATAGTTAAGTTTTCATTAACTTGAAATATTAGATCTGTTTCCTTATCAATAGTTGCTGCCTGATCTGTTGAATATTTGTAGTATACTTTTATTTCTGACCATATGCCTGATACATTACATATGGTCAGAAAAAAGCAATACTATAGGGTTCAGTGAGTGGGTGAAACCTTAGGAAAGTGTAATGCACTCATTATATACTCAGTTATATACTCAGTAAGAGGAATAGAAGTAGACTATGGATAAAGTTTGCAGATGAGAAGTAGTTTGGTAGGCAAATGGCATATTGGCTTTCATTGCAAGAAGACCATGGAGTTTAGAAATTGCAAAGTATTGGTATAAGTTTACAGAATCCTGGTCTTGGTTTCCTTATTTAAGAAAGGATATTCTGGCATTGGAAGCAGTCTAAAAATGTTACATTAGGTTAATGAGAGGGCTGTCCTTTTACCTCCAGCAAAATAAATTTGATCTTTATTCTTTTAATTTTAGAAGAATGCCTGACCTTCTTGAATACATAATGTTCTCAGTGTATATCATGGGATATGGAAATAATGGTTGTATGATACAAGTGCCAGATACACCACCTTCATGTTGGATCAAAATCCAGGAATGTGTTGCCTAATAACTTTGGTAGACCTTCACACATGGGAAAACACCACTTTCACAACAGTAGTTTGCAGTAGGCAATAAATGCTTGGTGTGATATTAGCAAAGCCCGTTACACAGAAAGAGACTAGTTGGTTATCTGCCTGCTCTCTGAGTATACATATTTCCTCACTTCCTTCAACCTATTCAAGATTCAATTTATTATCATAGTAATATTGCATAAAATTTATTTTTGCCTGCTGCAAGGCAGACATATTAGCCACTGGCAGGAATTGGTTAAGTGCTTCTTACAGACTTGCAGTCAGAGAGAGAAGCAAAAGAGAGTCCCCCCAGAGTTACCGAGGATTCAAGTCCAGCGCTTCTGCAGCCAGAAAAGTCCAGTCCAAACCATAGTCAACCTGAGCTCCAGATCCAAATTTCCGACACAGTCAGGAACCCTTCAGTGCCCTTGGCACCTCCTCGCATCCAGGTTCCAATACCTGGTACCCCTCCAGCCAGTTCAAGCCAGTCTTCAGCAGTCAGCACCTCCTCACATCCCAGTTCCAATACCTGGTACCTTCGAGCCAGTCTCCAGCAGGCCACAGCTTCTGCAGGTTCCTCTCCTCGAGTCACCAGTAGTCTGCCGCATGCACTGGTCCCTCAGCTGCAGAGCCCCCTCACTGGTCCGCCGCCGTGGTCACTGTTTTGCGGGTTGTCTCCTCCACCTCCTCATATGGGGAGATCTTCCCGTCCTCTGGTGCCCTGTTCCACTCCTCTGCTTCCCCGGAGACTGCAGCTCCTTGTGGGTCCTGCTGATTAATAGGCGCTGCCATCTTGGGTGCAGACCCGTGGTCATGGGATTTCAACTAAAATCCCCTTTGGCTCCCTCAACAGGTCATTCAAAATCTGTGCAGAGCCAATGGCAGTCGATTGGGTGGCTGGACCCTCCAGGAGTGGTGCATCCCCATGGGTCCACGGCAGCACTGCTCAATCACGTGTCAATCAACTTGCTCCTAATTCTTGTATTAACCACCCACTCTTTGAGCAATTTATGGATGCAAATTAACCTAATGACCTGCATGACTTTGGGATGTGAAAGGAAACCAATGCACTCTCAGGGAGAATGTGCAAACCCCATACAGATAGCACTGGAAGTCAGGATCAAACCAGTGCTGCCCCAGTGTGATGACCTGTTATCAAGCTTGGTGGAGAGAGGAAAACATGGGCTCTGTTAGGCCTGTACATCTTTTGCAGTGTTCATTGGTTTTGAATTGAATGATTGTATAATGTCAAACTGAAGATGGAAAAAGAATGTGAATGGACCTAGGTGAGACATTGGCAGAGTCACTTTGAATAACTTGGGAAAAAATACAATGAATTTTGAAAATGAGTCAAATATACTATTGCAATGCATATCGGAGTAATTGTGGACATGCGGAGAAAGGTGACGGCCTGGGTAACAACAATTATTTCCATTTATATACATTAACATGGCAAAGTTGTTCCAAGATACTTCACAGGATTATTATTTAAAAGACACTGACATGGTGTCACAGATTTTGGAAAGTTCACCAGAAATTTGAGAAAAGAGGAAAGTTTCAAGTTGTTTTGGAATAGAGTGATCTAAATGTTTTGGAGATTAAAATCCAAGCAGCCTAAGGGATGGAATGAGCGTGCTCAAAAATGCCAGAACTGAAGAATATTGGTATCTTGGTGGTGGTTATATAAAGAGGAAGGCATGAGATCATGACACAAAAATAGAGAATGCTAGAAGCCGTCAGCAGACCAGGCCCATATCTGTAGAGAGAGAAGCAATTAATGTTTTGGGTTGAAGACCGTTTGTCAGGACAAAGAAAGAAAGGAAGGAAATTTTGATGAATTTTTTTTTTGCCTTTTTCAGTTCTGTAAAAACATGTTTGATGTGGCATCTTTCCATGGATGCTGCCTGGCATTTACTGTTTTTATTTCAGACTTTTGATGGGTGTAGATTTTGGGAATTTGCAAGACCATTGATTGCGAAGATGCATAAATTGAACATCAAGAATCTGGGAAAGTCCACCAGGAAAGTTGAATGCAAGCAGGATATGAATAGTGGAGGTTTTGATGATTTAAAGTGTACGGAAAGCAGAATGGAGAAGAACAGCCAGGGCAGTGTTGGGATAGTCCATTCCCGAGATAACAAAATACCAGCAACAAGATTGGATTCATATTTATGGAGGTGATCTTAATGATACTTGCGATGTGAAAACCAGAAATTGGACAAATATTATATCCAGGTTGGGAACTGTCTACTTACCTACAGATGATTGATCAAAGGGGAGAGGCTTGGAATAGGTGCCTAGGCTTCATTTTCTGGTGGGACTCCATAATGATGGCTGTGGGCTTCACAATGGTCAGTTGAAGGAAAATTTTGCTCACCTAGTACTGGATATTGTACAGTCTGCAATCTACAAATGGTGGTGGTCAAAGTGCGTGGTCGTGTGGTGAAACAGGATCTCATCAACATGTAGGAGCAAACTCAGGTGTGCACAAATCCAAATGCCAAACAGTAAATTTAAATATGTAGGTCTCTCAGAAGGCTATTGTATTGGTGCAATTGGTGTGGCTCAATATGACAATAGCACCATCTACAAATTTGCCAATGATGCCACGGTAGTGGGTTGTAGAAGAAAGGGGATGAGTCAGCGTACAGGAGGGAGATTGAAAACCTGGCTGAATGGTGCATCAACAACAATCTTGCACTCAATGTCACCCAAACCAAGGAGTTGATTGTTGACTTCAGGAAGGAAAAAACAGAGATGTAGAATCCAGTGATCATTGGGGATTAGAGGTGGAGAGGGTGTGGAGTCAATATCTTAGAGGATCTTTTCCGGACTCAACACATTAATGACATTTGTGAGGAAAGCACGTCACCGCTTCTATTGCCTCAGGAGTTTGTGGAGGTTTGGTATGGTATCGTAAACCCTGGCAAATTTGTACATGTATGTAGTGGAAAGTGTGATAACCAGTAGAATCACAGTCAGGAATGGGGACACCAATACCCCTGAGTATAAAAACCCTCCAAAAGATAGTGGACACAGCCTAAGACATCACAAGCAAAACCCTCCCCACTATCAAAGTACATCGACAGGGAATGCTGCTTTCGGAGAGCAGCAGCAGTCATCAACGACCCACACCACCCAGCGCAAGCTGCTGCCATCAGGAAAGAGGTATAGGTGTCACAAGACTCACATCACCAGCTTCAGCAACATTTGCTACCCCTCAACCATCAGCCTCCTCAGCAACAATCTCAATTAGGGACTTTAGTGATTTTTTTCTCTCTCTCTTTGTATTGCATCATCTGTTTAGAGTTTAATTGTTTACATGTGTATGCTTTGTACATTTTTGTTGCACTACTAATAAATGGTAATTCTGCCTCACCAACAAGAAAAAGAATCTCAGGGTTGTAAGTGACATCACCAGGTTCAGGAACAGTTGCTACTTCTTCACCATCAGACTACTCAACAAATTCAATCAGGGACTTGTACACTATATTGCTTTTTTAAATTCTCTCTGTATTGAACAGTCAGTTTGTTTACATTCATAATCTGTTTAGAGTTCTTTATTTCTTTACATATATATGCTGTGTACAGTTTTTTTGCACTACCAATAGGTAATCATTCTGCCTCGCCTGTAGAAAAAGAATCTCAGGGTTGTATGTGATGTCATGTATTTACTCTGACAATAAATCTGAAATCTGAATTAGTCCTGGTTTAATTTGATAAGCCCATCCAATCTTCATTTGATTCTGACAACTCATCTTCAAATTTTCATCATTGCAAAGAAGCTTAAGGAATTCACCAGTGGAATGAATCTTTTTAAAAATTATTATGTGATGTGGACATCATTTGCAATCCCAGGATTCACTCTCCTGTTTGCTGCTGAACTAAGAGTTTGCTAAGAGTTAACGATATAGTCCAGAATTGCACATAGTGAGACCACGTTATGATGGCAGATTTCCTTTTTGAAAAGTGTTAGTGAAATGTATTGTTCAACAATTATGTAAATTTCATGTTCAGTATTACTACTTCATTTCAGATCTTTAATTATTTGGAATGTTCTAAATGCTGCAGTGGCATTCAATCTTGTATTTCAGGATCAATAGCTCAAGATAAGAGCTATCAGTCCAGTAAATATTCCACAATGCTATTGCATTGGATATTCTACCCTAATGTTTTCAGCTATCCTAATAAAAGTTTTCTCTGGTGTTCCGTCTATCTGGTCTACTATCTCAGCTCAGTTCTTGTGTACTTCAGCAAAAATTGTTCAAATTGGGATGTTTCTATCTGACATTTTTATTATCAGAACATCTCTGCCATTAGCTTCTTAGCAATTGAATCATTATCCCAGTGTTCCCTTAAATTGTATCTCAACCAGCATTCAGCTCTTTATACTCTACCCTGTTCATCAATTAGCCCAGGACCTTGCCATTAAAAACATTTAGAATTCTCATTCACAAATGAAAAACAGAGGGTTGCATTGTAGCACGTTAATTAGGAATTGGTTTAAACTTTGCACATATTTGCACTGGCTAAGTAATAATCAAGGAGCTTAATAAATACAAGAAAAGCTGCCAGAAAGAATTAGCTCAGTGAGCTTGTTTATTCTAAAAGGCTTTTTCCATGCCATATGGCAAAAGTACATCGAGTTTGACAACTTTTTCCCCCCTGGAGTGGTTCAGTATGCTTCATGAGGTGCTCGAACCAGAAGACTATGTGAATGTTTTGACAAATAAGGGAGTGTGAAATTGGTCCTCAAATGAAAAGCACAGTAAAAGCTAAATAATAATGGACAGGTGTGTGTGCACAAGTTCATGACTACAGTTTTGAGTGGACAGTTGTTGTATTGCCTTATTAGAAGCCAAAGCCAGATAAAGCATTCTGAGCTGAAGTATGGATATTTCACAATACAATTTATTGGAACAGGATACTTAGTAAGTTAATGAAGCAGAATATCTGACATTAATAATATTGATTGTGAGAGATTAGTGTTCACGAATGAGGTGTGCTTTTTGCATAATGCCCATTTGGGCAGTGAATGGCTGCATATATGTCCGTGGTCCCGAAAGGTTACAAAGCAATTGCCAGGCGTATAATGGTACAGTAAATATATAACTATAATACATATGTCTTGATAATCATAATAACACCTATGTTACTGGCTTATGTATGAACTGTACTTTCTATTGTTATTTTAATGTGAACTTTCCCTACTTAAATAAAAAGTTAACTGTATAATAGTGTATGCTTTGACTCAGACAGCAACATCCAATCTTGTGTATTGTGCATCTCTTGAATGCTGTAGTATTATCTCTTAATATTCTTTTGAAAATATTACAGGTCAATACAGGTACATTACAGTAATTGCTGTAATTAAAGCATTTAGCTTTGTTAAATACACACACCCACTCTCACAGAATGTATCGTGGACGTTAAATCTCTTTGGAAATGAGTTCATAAATACAAGTTCTTTTTTTAAACAACTCTGTGGTGGGATCACTCTGAAGTACATAATTCTCTGTGTCACATATTGTTGTAGCTGCTAGACATGCAGGAGGAGGGTCATTGTTCATATCCTGGATAATTGTCAATTTATGTGTTTATTTCCATTAAACTGCAGCAAATGCAAACTGCTGGTAACCACTCTGTTTAATATGCTTAGCTGACCCAGCAAATAAAAAGAGCATGGGGTTCCAAACAAATGCTCATGCAAATATAATCTGGTTAAATGATTATTAGGAAACAGTCCCATCTGCACACCTGTCACATTTTATCAGTCAGAGTTTCTAGCAAAACAAAGAGATGACTATATAAATCATTGTTCAAAGCTTCAACCATTCAAGACAAAGGCAAATTAAATGAGTATGCACTGTGCTTTCCTAAATTACAACTGCAGAATTTAAAATGCCGTACATTTCAGTGTATAAATTGACCTCCATTTTTCAGCTTCATTTTTAGGATTTATGGTATATCTGGTTTATAAGTCTACTTCAATTTTCTGGATGCCTGAGTTGGCCCGTTGACTGACGTGTTAAGTTGATCCCCAAAGATGCCTGAGATGGGCTGTTGACCAGCATATACTTCGATTCCCAAAGATCACGTGGATTGATCTAGGCGTTGGCTGGAGGTGATTGGTATCATTGGAGTGTCCGTTGACACAACACAACTCGTGAGTTTTAAATTGAAAGTGCTATAAATGGCCAAGAAAACCAACAACTGTGGTGCTACAAGAAAATTTGATGTATATGTTGGTAAGAGATTGGAGGAAGAAAGAAGAGACTTTAAGAAAAATGCCAAAAAGGCAATGTTCGTTGATAAAAGGAATCACTCGTTGGCCAGAGTTGGAAAATCATGTTGCAGAATGGGCACATGAATAGAGGCAAGATTGCTACATAGTCACCTGAAATAAAATAAAAACATTTGCACTACAGTGGGCAAAGTCGCACCCAGACCTCAGTAAAGATTCTGATGATACAGTCGGGTGGTGCAACTGTTTCTTGAGCAGGAAAAATCTGTTATTACACAGAAACAACCAAAGATCTTGATCCTAAAGTTGTAAGTTTTCACCAGTTTGTTATATGTAATCGGCAGAAACACAAATTTGAAAATGAATGAAACCCCTATGAATTTTGTCATGATAGGCAATATAACAGTGGAATGGAAAGATGTGAAAGCTGTGCAAACCAGAAGTACAGACCATGAAAGGACCAGGTGCATGGCTGACGGGACGAAGTTAAGACCCATGGTAATCTTCAAACACAAAATTAAACCTAAAATGAAATTTCCTGCAGATATTTTTGTACATCTTCATGAAGAAGGATGAATAGATGAAAATGATGTAAAACTGGATAGACGATGTGTGGAACAGGTGGCTAGGAGTTTTATGCAAAGAAAGGAGTTTGCTGGTCTGTGATATGTTTTGTATATGATACGTATATTAAAGTAGTTATATTTGGTATGTACTTTGTTGCATATCCCTTGCATGCACTGACTGCTTGAAGTCTGTGACTTGTAGACATCACCAGGTGCTGAGTATTTTCTCTGGTGATGTTCTGCCAGGCCTCTACTGCAGCCATCTTCAGCTCCTGCTTGTTTTGGGGGCTTGCCCCTTTATGTTTTCTTTTCAGTACATGGAAGGCATACTCATTTGGAATTAGATTGTTGACTGACTTGGCCATTCAAGAATTTTCCAGTTTTTAGTTTTGAAAAACTCCTTTTCTTGCATTAGCAGTATATTTGGGATTATTGTCTTGCTGTAGGATGAAGAGCTGTCCAATGAGTTTGGAGCCTTTTGCTTGAACAGATAAGATACTTCTATACATCTCAGAATTCATTTTGCTACTGCCATCAGTGGTTACATCATCCATGAAGATAAGTGTGCCAGTACCTGTGGCAGCGATACATGCCCAGGCCATAACACCCCCACCACCATGTTTCACAAATGAGGTGGTATGCTTTGGATCTTGGGCAGTTCCATTATGCACACTTTGCTCTTACTGTCACTCTTAATCTTGGTATCATATTCTCCACAAGACCTTTTTCAAGAATTCTGCAGGCTTTTTTAAATACTTCTTGGCAAACTCTGATCTGACCATCCACATTCTGTGGCAAACTCATGGTTTGCATCTTGCAGTTTAGCCTCTGTATTTCTGTTCATGGTCTTCTGTAGACTGTAGTTATAGACACATCCACACTTGCCTCCTGAAGAGTGTTTCTGATCTGTCAGATAGGCATTTGGGATTTTTCTTCATTATGATGAGAATTCTTCTATCATCAGCTGTGGAGGTCTTTGGCCTACTAGTCCTTTTGCAATTGCTGAACTCACCAGTATGCTCTTTCTTCTTAATGATGTTCCAAACAGTTGATTTTGAGAATCCTGAGGTTTGAGTGATGTCTCTTACTGTTTTATTCTTGTTTTTCAGCTTCATAATGGCTTCTTTGACTTTCATAGGCACAATGGTGCAGCACGGCACGGTTAGCCTAGTGGTTAGCGCAATGCTATTACAGTGCCAGCAAGCGGGGTTCAAACCCCAGTGTCTGCCAGGAGTTTATACGTTCTCTCTGTGTCTGCATGGGTTTTCCCCAGGGGCTCCGGTTTCCTCACACCCTGCAAAGTGTTAATTGGGTATAAATTGGGCAGCAGAGTCTTGTGGGCTAATGGGGCCTATTATTGTGCTCTCTACTTCAATTTTTAAAAAAATCAATTTAAAACTTTGGTGCTCATTTCGAAAAATAACTCCAGACTCCAAAGGTGATCAAAAGCTTAGAAGCAAGCCTAGCTCATTTATACTTGCACCAGAGAAACAATTAAACATACCCAAGTACTCACAAATACCTGTGAAGTAAAAAATCCGAAATATTATGGTGCCCTGAAATGGGGGAGCTACATATAAAAAGTACTGTAATTTTTACATGGTGAAACCAAATGTATATAAATAACTGAATAAAATTTGGTGAATTGTTTGATTGCAAATTTAAAACTGTGGAGCACAGGGGCAAATAAAGGGGGGAAAAAGTGTCTTCATCCCAAACATTTTGAAGGCCACTGTAAATAAACTTTCAGCTATATACTTTATGCTCTTTTTGAGTCAGCATTACGTGACACAACCACATTAATGATATATAATCTTGTGATTTAGAAAGCAGTAGGAACTCTGATCAAATGCATCTCTTTCCTATAAACAATGTACAAACTTAATGAACAAATTTGTCTTCTCATATTTGACAGATCTCAAAGACCCCATCCCGAAGCCAGTGAAATACTATTTTATTGTGGATACATTTATTTATCAAATAATGAGAGCAAAACAATGCACAAGAATAAGATAAATGATCAGTTTGAGTGATTTAGGTTAAAGGATAAATGGAGGAACATTGGGTTATCTTCTAATGTTATTTTAATAACATCATGGGATCTTCCAAGTCTACTGAGGGCGGGAAATAAGTTTCAATAGTGATACATTTCACAACTGTGTGGAAAACAGGAATCTGAACAACGTCAAGGCAAGAAGCTTTGAAGTATATTTCAGTGATGCAAGATCTGTAAATCTGTTTAGAAGTAGTAGATTTGAATCTGATTCTGCATTAATTGAATTGTTTATTGTCATGTGCACAGAGATAAAAAGCTTTGGTTTGTGTGTTATCCAAACAAATAAATTCATACAGCAGGTAGTGCAATGAGAAACAAATAAATAAACAAGTGTAGTGTTACAATTGTTCAAATCAGACAGAGTAAAATATGCACAAACTTTAGTACAAGGAAATACAGAAATGTACAGTTAAAAAAGAGTGCTCGGGTCATTATCTTTTGCAAATGAGAGATTCAATTTAAAGTTTCTTAACTGCAGCAAAGGAACTCTTTGAATTGGATGTTTTCAAGCAGATGTAACTTCTGCCCAATGGAAGGGGTGGAGGAGAGGGTTGTGGTAGAAAGACAACATTGCTGGTGTGGCAACTTTTCCCACAGAGTGAATATAGGGGAGGTTGGTTTGCATGATGGTCTGAGCTATGTTCACAACTCTGCAGTTCCTGTGGCCTTGGATGAAACAGTTCCTGTACCAAGCTGTGATGCACATTCATAGGGTCATGGATTTGTACATCACAGAAACAAGTCCTTTGGTCCAAATTGCTATGCTGACCAAGTTGTCTACCCAACTAGTCCCATTTCCTTGCATTTTGGCCATATCACTCTAAACCTTTCCTTTCCAAAGTAAGTAAACACACAACGTACTTCACTGTTTTCATTGAACTAAGATCAATTTTAGTAGTAGGGATTTAAACTTTCCCAATATTGACTGAGATTGCTTTAATACAAGGTGCTCACAGTTAAGAGTTTTTTTAAGATAATATACAAGGAGCCCTATTGGAGACAATCTTAGAATTTAAAATGGGCAGATGGTGAAAGTGTCAGGAGATGTTTTGGCAACAGTGATCATAATTATGCAAGTTCCAAGGTGGTTATGAAAAGAGATACTATTTGTCCTCGAGTTAAGTTGCTAAATTGGAAGAGGGCAAATTTTAATAGCATGAGAGAGGAGTTAGCAAAAGTAGATTAGGAGCAAATGCTTTCAAATGAAACAACATCTGACAAGTAGGAGTCTTAAAAGAGAGTTGGTAAGTGTTTAGGGACAGTGTGTTCAAATATAGATGAAAGGCAAAGATGGTATGATTAGGGAATCTTGGATGGCAAAGGATATGGAAGGTTTGAGCAGGATTTTTTTTTTAAAGTGACAGGTATAAGGAACTGGCATTGAATACATTTCTTAAGGAATATAGAATTTAAGGTGAGAACTTGAGAAAGGAATAAGAAGGACAAAATTGAATCATGAAATATTCTTGTCAAGTAAGATTGAGGAGAATCCCCAGAGAAATTCTGTAAATACATCAGGACCTGAAAACTGTTTTACCACAGTATGTCCTCTTCACCACTAGAGGGCAGAACGCCCTAGATCAGGAGTACACGAACATCCCTGGTGCGTACAAGGTTTCCCCTTGCCCCCAATTTGGTTACTCTGATCACATGTCTGTCTGGTAAAATGAACTTCCCAGGGAGATCAGGATGTAGCCAGGGGTGGCCCACAGCAGCATTACAAGACTGCTTTCAAACTACGGACTGGCACGGTTTCAGGGAGGAGGCCACCTTCAACTGTCATGTGAGCATCGAGGAGTACACAAGCTCAGTGACTGGCTACATGAAGAAGTGCCTTGAGGGTGTCAAATACTACACAACCAGGGCTAACCAGAAACCACGGTTGGATGCAGAATTCTGGGCCCTTCTCAGAGCTTGAGATGCTGTCTTCAGGACAGGAGACTAAGATTACCCAGGACAGGATTTTCCCATGCAATCTGGAAAGCAAAGCAGGGGTACTCACAGAGAATCCACAGACAGTTGTGTGACACCTGTGACACAAGACCCATGTGACAAGGGACCAAGACTATAACAGACCACAAGACAACCTTGTGAGTCAAAGACAACAACGCCTCCCTTCTGAACACCTTGTGCGGTTTAACGAGAAGAGTAGGCTGATGGCAAAGAAAGCCCCGTCTCTGGTAATGAATGGGTCCTGAGCATGGCCGAGGTAAGGAAAACTCGACACAAGGTGAACCCACATAAGGCAGCAGGACCAGACAATATACTCGGTTGGGTATTGAAGGACTGTGCAGACCAACTGACAGAGGTCCTTATGGACATTTTGAAAACATCACTGCAGCAGTCCATTGACCTGCGGGTTTCAAGACAGCCACCATCATCTTGAAACCACAGAGGTCCCCTAGCATAGCCATCGGTTTCAATAACACTTCACCTCCAGATGAGAGAATACCCTTGATCGGATGTATACTAACATTGCTCATGCATAAAAGGCTGCCTCTCACCCCCACCTCAGTAACAGGCTTCAATGAACTGCCCAGTGGCACTGGCCTCCACCATTATGAAATGCTGGTGATGGGATGCATCAAAATGCACCTCCTAGAGATCCTGAACCCATTTCAGTTCTGCCTTCAGCTGGAACTGTTCCACTGATGACTCTGTAGCCTTGTCCCTTCACTCTGTCATGTCCCATCTGGAGATTGATGACTTATACGCCAGGCTGCAGTTCATTGACTTTAGTTTGACGTTAAATCGATAATTCTCCAGTGTCTGGTGGAGGGAGAAGCTGTCCTCGCTGGGACTCAATGCCACTGGACCTCCTCACATAAAGACCACTGTCTGTCCAGGTCAGTAGCAGAACATTGAGCACCATCATGCTGACTACTGATGCACGTCAGGGATATGTGCTCAATCCATTCCTGTTCGCACTACTGACCCATGACTACATTCAACTCCAAGAGAGTCAACTTTGCAGATAATATGACTGTAGTTGGCTCTCATTAGCAACATTAATGAGCTGCGCTGCAGAAAAGAGGTGTAAATCTCAAGAAATTGAGCAAGAATAACAATCTGAGTCTTAACGTAGACAAGATGAAGGAGATGATTGTGGACTTGAGGAGGACCAGCATTGACCATCCTCCACCACACAATAATAGCTTCATAGTGGCCTGTTGTGAATACTCAACATCTCCTCACTCATCAGAAAGGTTAACTGTGACTGCACTTTCTGAGAAGATTGAAGCGGGCAAGGCTACTGGCCACCATTATATCAGCCTTCTATAGGAGCTCTATCAAGAGCATCCTGGCCGGCTACATCACAATGTGGTACAGCTGCTGTAGAGCATCAGATTGGAGGTCAATCCACAGGACCATAAGACCAACAGAGACGATCACTGTGGTCTCCTCCCCCCCCCCCCCCCCCAACCCAAATCAAGGGGATATACTGGGATGTTGTCTTTAAAAAAAAAAAGTAGCAAAATCATTGAGAACCTATACCACCCTGCACACAGCATCTTTCAGCTACTCCTGTCGGGAGAGATACAGGAGAATCAGAGCCAACATCACCAGGTTGAGAAACAACTTTTTCCCACAGGTATTGAGACTGCTAAATAACTGATGATTTGCTCATTCAAACCCTCTCTTATGCAATTTTTCACTTAACAAAAATATTTATTTCTTTTAATATTGCATTTTGTTGTACCATGTCCCGATTTTTATCAATGGAGCAGTGGTGGAGCGATTACAGAACTTCAAATTCCTGAGGGTCCATATCTTTGAATTCATCAATGCTGATCAAAAAGGCACAAAAACATCTTTATTTTTTGAGATGTATGAGGAAGTTACACCTCCACCCTAGAATACTATTGGATTTCTATTGAGAGCATGCTGACTTACAGTATTTCGGTGTGGTATTGGAATTGTTCGGCACAAGATAGGAAGGCACTCCTATAGATAGGAGTGAAAACTGCCCAATGAACTGCCTACCATCGAATCTATCTATAGGGGATGATGTTTGGACAAGGCAAGGAATATCATTAAAGATGCAACACACCCTAACCATAACTATTTACTCTCCTAACATTAGGCAGACATTATAGGAGCCTTTGCTCAAGAACTACTAGACTTTTTTTTTTAAAAAAGCTTTTTTTCATGAAGCCCTGATAATGTTAAATATCACTTCACAGCACTGAACAATGCTGCGCTTATATTTTAGAATCCGTTTTTTAAAAAATAATTCATTTTAGAATAATGTGGTTTTAATTGTACATTGTGTGTACAATTGAGTGTTTTTATTGTATATGTTTATTGTAATGTATGTAACTCTATTTTACATTCCAGTCAATGGTGATTATGTTTCATTGGCTGGTCTACCGGCATAATGACAATAAAGTGTATCACATGATGTGTATAATTTGTTTGTATGTGTGTTTGTAGTGTGTTGCATCAAGGACTGGAGAATGCTGTTTTGTTGGGTTGTACTTGTACAATTGGATAATATGTAAAATAAACTTAATTTGAGGAATCGAGAAGCCAGTAAAAGGCTGAAAACCATTAGAGACTAAAGGCGTAATCCACGATTGGATCAAGTTGATGTTGTCGGGGTCTTAAATTAATTTTTCTCATCTCTATTTGGGAAGGAAAATTATGTGAAAGATGGTGAGTTCAGGGAGGAGCCAGCTCTTCAGCATTTGACGTCCTGTTTTGCGGAAACTGCCAAAATGTTTGGCCTGGAAGTCAGCCTGAAGAAAACTGAGGTCCTCCATCAGCCAGCTCCCCTCCATGACTACCAGCCCCCCCACATCTCCATCGGGCACACAAAACTCAAAACGGTCAACCAGTTTACCTATCTCGGCTGCACCATTTCATCAGATGAAAGGATCGACAACGAGATAGACAACAGACTCGCCAAGGCAAATAGCACCTTTGGAAGACTACACAAAAGAGTCTGGAAAAACAACCAACTGAAAAACCTCACAAAGATAAGCGTATACAGAGCTGTTGTCATACCCACACTCCTGTTCGGCTCCAAATCATGGGTCCTCTACCGGCATCACCTACGGCTCCTAGAACGCTTCCACCAGCGTTGTCACCGCTCCATCCTCAACATTCATTGGAGCGACTTCATCCCCAACATCGAAGTACTCGAGATGGCAGAGGCCGACTACATCGAATCCACGCTGTTGAAGATCCAACTGCGTTGGGTAGGTCACGTCTCCAGAATGAAGGACCATCGCCTTCCCAAGATCGTGTTATATGGCGAGCTCTCCACTGGCCATCGTGTCAGAGGTGCACCAAAGAAGAGGTACAAGGACTGCCTAAAGAAATCTCTTGGTGCCTGCCACATTGACCACCGCCAGTGGGCTGATATCACCTCAAACCGTGCATCTTGGTGCCTCACAGTTCGGCGGGCAGCATCCTCCTTTGAAGAAGACCGCAGAGCCCACCTCACTGACAAAAGACAAAGGAGGAAAAGCCCAACACCCAACCCCAACCAACAAATTTTCCGCTGCAACCGTGTCTGCCTGACCCGCATCGGACTTGTCAGCCACAAACGAGCCTGCAGCTGACGTGGACGTTTACACCCTCCATAAATCTTTGTCCGCGAAGCCAAGCCAAAGAAAGAATGTTAATAGTCTTAAACATGTCAGTATAGGAAAAGGGAGGTGTCAGGTGTTAGTGAATACGTAAGGGTTGATAAATCTCCAGGGATGGATGAAATCTATGCCAAAATGCTATGGGAAGCAAGGAATGAGATAACTATGGTCCTGGTGGAAATGTTTGCATCTTCATTAGCCAGGTGAGGTACCAGAATATTGAAGGGTAACCAATGCTATCCTATTATTTCAGAAGGAAAGCAGGAAACTACAAGCCAGTAAGGCTCAAATTGGTGGGAGGGAATTATTGGAGAAAACTCTTAAGGCAAATATTTTTCTTTGTGGATGAGCAGGGGCCAATCAGGAATAGTCAGCATTAGGTTTGTGCATTCTCACCAATTTGAGTTATTTGAGAAGATATACAAGATTATTGATGAAAGCAGGGCAGTAGAGTTGTCAATATGGACTTTAGTAAGGAATTTGACAAAATCCCACATGGTAGGCTCATTCAGAATTTTGGAACCAACAAGCCTGCTAATTGGTTCCAAAATTCGCTTGGTGATAGGAGGCAGAGGGTAGTACTTTACTGTTTGAAAGTCGGTGACTACTGCTGGAATTGGTGCTGTGATTCCTATTGTTTGTGGTTTACAGTAAAACCCTTGTTATCCAGGATTCAAGCAACTGGAAGCCACTAGCAACTGGAAAAAAAAATTGCAGAAAATATATAGATAAAAAATACTGGTTTAAAATTGACACACCTCACCATTAGTTTGCCAATCCATGCAATTTGAAGCAACTGAAAATTGACTTACCTGATACCAGGGGTTTTACTGTACATACACAGCAGGATTTGGATTAGATCAAAAATTGGCAGGTGCATTGACATATGGAATTTAATCTAGAAAAATGTAAGAGATGCATTCTGGGAAGTCAAATAGCAGTATGATATGTACAGTAAAAGGTTGGGTGTTCGTGAATGTTGAAGTACAGAGGGATCTTGGGGTTCAAGTGAAAGTGGCAACACAGGGTGGTGAAAAAAGTAAATTGCCTTCATAGGTCAGGCCACAGAATATAAAAGTTGGAATGTAATGTTGCAACTCTACAAAATACTGGTCGGACTGTACTTAAGGTTTTGCTTGTATTACTGGTCACCATACTAGAAAGATGAGGTTGCTTCTGGACAAGTGCAGAGGAGCTCTACCAGGATGTTGCCTGGACAGGCAGACTTCAATTATGGGAGAGATGAGATAAATTGTGCATGTTTTTCCAGGATCAAAGCAGGTTTTATTTGATAAAGAGGATTAGATAGAGTATATAGTCAAAAAATGTTTTAATAATTCTAGGAATAGCAGAAACAAGAGGGCATGGGTTTAAAGTGTGAGAAAAGAGTCTTAAGGGGAATTTTTTTAAATATAGAAAGTAGTTGTAAGCTGGAACTCACTTCCAAGGAATGTGGTGGAATCAATTACAGCTGTATCTAAATTATTGGCAAATCAGAATAGAATCGATTAGCATAAAGGTCAGCATTGATCCGTTGGGCTGAAAGGCCATTTCATGATAAATCTCATTATACAGTAAAATCCCTGTTATCTGGAATTCAAGCAACTGGCAAAAAAAATCACAGAAAATGATAGCTTAAAAAATACAAATGTTTGAAATTGGCATCCACTAGTGGTTAGTTTGCTAATCACACAACATGAAATCAATCTCAAGCAGCCGGAAAATTCTCTTACCCGTCATCTTCCAATCCCCATAGGTGCTGGATACCGTGGGTTTTTCTGTAATTGGTTATTATGCTGGGTGAGAATGGATGTTTATTTGTCCAAGGTAGTCATTCAATCAAACTGTTTACCAAATTGTTTTTTTTTAATTGTTCCTGTTTTATATAGATATCTCTGACGGTTCACAAAAGGCAGAGGATGCTAAAAGGAAGAAACCAAAGGTACGAAAGATGAAGAAAAATCAATCTGCTGCAGAGAAGGAAGTCAATAGTCTTCTGGCAGAGCTCCCATTTCTAAATGCAAAGATCAGAGAAGAATATGGATGTAAGTTTTGAACTTCTGAAATGAGTATTGTTCTGCATTCACAGTGATTTTAATGATAAAGGCACAGATTTTGCATTCAGAATAAGAACGTGGTTGTCGGTTCTCATTGATTTCATGAAGAAAATTCTCAAGTAACCAAGTGGAAATATGAAAATAGATCCTCTGTTTGCTTCTGGACATGTCTTTAAAATAAACTTGACATTCAAACAGAAGGGAATGAACATTTGCCTCTTATACACATTATCGAAATGGGTCTACTCTATTCAAATGAATTTTTAATTATTTGATATGACCTATTTAGTGCCAAACAATTTTCTTCATATGGACTTTTAATTTTTATGAGTGTGGGTTTGCATTCTTTCAGATTTGAAACAAATTAAATTTTAAATATTTATTTTCATTTTTCATCTTTTTCTCTTAATCCATCAATATTTTCATTTCATTTCTGTTGATGAATTTTCATTGTTTCAAATATTAAATTTTTACATATCTTAATTTTGATTCTATAGAACTTCTATCTGACTAGTTGAAAGGGGACATTAGGGTAGACACTTGTCCTCAGTTGTTTGTGTAATATGTTGGAGGGGTGAATGTTGTGCTCGGTATCTGAAGTTCAGTACATCAATTTGCTCCTCACAAAATCCAGTTCATTGTCTGCCTGCATTTTCACAAATTGTTTCTAAACAATTTATCATACTTTATTTACAATAATTGTATTTGTTTGCTCGTGTGTCAGTAATTTATGATTGGTTATTTTAAGAATAAATTTGTAAGTGATGTTAATTTGCATGTCATTGGATTAATAAAGGACATATGGTTCAAACACATTCCCAAATTCAACTATATTCTCACCATTTTGAGTAAAATAATTTCATGTAGAAATTGCTATGCACAGAATGATACATTTTTCTTTTTGCATGTCATTTATCTAATCCCACCAAAATTGTTTATAATAGACAAAAGTTCTGGAAATTTCCATTATATGTGTCATAATTAAATAAAAATCTATGTATTCACTATTCTGGATCTGATCTAATTAATGCAAGCCTTTCCAGTTAATTTATATTCCAGAGCTGCTTCAAGTGATTGAACAATAAATTGGCCTTTGAAGCTTCCATTATTCTGAATCTGGACATTGTCTATATGGGATGGATTCAGAACACTGGAGAGGAATGTGCCAAAACTAATTTGTGCATATGAAATTGTACAAAGTCACATGCACATCCATCTATCTACTTGTGGATAATGTTGATTTTTGAAACAAGCTAGACTGGCCACAAAAAATAAAATGTTATTAACCTCTGAGAATTCCATCCAGTAATTTTTGAAAAAGGACTGGATTCCCTTTGTTTTGTATAATTTACTGTTTTAGGGCATAGGAGACGGTTTTTTAAAAAAAAAAAGTGCTCTACAAGTTTTTTAATAATTGAAGCATGTTGGTACAGCAGTTACCACTGTAGCTTCATAGAATTCAAGGCTCAATTCTGACTTCGGGTGCTGTCTATGTGGAGTTTGCATGTTCTTTGAAATGTGAGTTTCTGCTGGGTTCTCTAGTGTCCTCCCACATCCCAAAAACATAATAGTTAATTGTCCACTGTAAGTATCTCCTTATAGATGCCGGCAAAAAATTGATGGGCATGTGAAGGAGAATAAGGTGTACTGCTGGATAAATTTAAGTTGTGTTGCTACCCAATTGACCTACAACCCTGGTACATTTTGAATGGTAATAAGAGGAGAAAGAATAGGATTCCTGGCATTGCTGTCTTGGAAGTTATAGTCTCTGTCTCATCAATCAAGAGATAACACAGAAGGAAACAAGCATACTAAATCATTAATGGCATTGCTTGCATTGAAAACTCTCTCACAAACTGCTGAATGAAATGATCTCCAATGGAGATAATGTAAATATGAATCTAGTTCTATGGCAGAATTCTTTAATTATTTCTTTTATTTTGTTGTGGGAAATGCACTAGACAAATTGTTGACAATAACGAAGTCCTATAGCAGAATAAGATTATAGCAGTCTATTTTGGGCTGTTCGTTGAGTGACGAATGTGGGTCAGGAGAACAAGAAGGTTCTTCTATTCTCCTACATTCATGCCCACTTGAAGGTAGCCGATGGAAAATTTGAATTAATGCTTCATCTGAAAAATATCATTGTTAACTAGACTCTCTGTCCTATAGTGTTCAAGTCACGTAACAGTTGACATACAAGATGTGTCTAACTGGCACAGTTAGCGTAGTGGTTAGTGTGACATTATTATAGTACCAGCGACCTGGGTTTTAATCCAGTGCTGTTTAAAAGGAGCTTGTTCCTCCTCCCTGTGACCTATGTGGATTTTCCCTGGGTGCTCAGGCTTCCTCCCACCCTCCAAAGAACATATGGGGTTTTACGTTAATTTGGTGTCATTGGGCAGCACGGATTTCAATGGCCAGAATGGCTTCTACGGTGTTGTAAATCTAAAATAATATATACTTTCATCATTAAATTACTTGTGAGAAATTTGACATATTTGTTTGTTTATTGTTACATATACAAAATACAATGATTTTTTAATATATGCTATCCAGGCAAATCAACCTCTGCATTGTACAACAGGTAGTGCAAGCATATAAACAGTGTTACAATAAAACATATAGTGTTAAAGTGAAAGTTCAAAGTTCAGATTTATTGTCAGGAGTAGATAGATAGATGTCATCACATACAACCTGAGATTCTTTATACTGCAGGCCAGGCAGAATTTCTTCTTATTGGTAACTGTACACTATATTTCAAAAAAAATTACGTATACAAAAGAGAGAAATGTAAGCAAACTGTGCAATGCAGAACAAAATGAAAATCCAGTAATAAGATAAGTGTCATTAAATGAGTCTCGAGTTTTTTGTTTAGGAGTCTGATGATGTAGGGATAAAAACTGTCGCTGAACCTGGTGGTACAAATCTTATGGCACCATAGCGCTTTCCTGATGGCAGAGCTTGTCCTGGTTGGTGTGCATCCTGATGATTGCTACTGCTCTCTGAAAGTAGCCTTCCATATAGTTTTGTCTGTGATGTACTGAGCTGTCTCCACTATCTTTTGCAGGGCTTTCAACTCCGAGATATTGGTGCCCCCATACTAGGTGGTGAGCACACTTTCCACTATACATCTGTACAAGTTTGTCAAAGTTTCCGATATGATGACATTAGTATGCTGGGTCCCGAAAAGGTCCTCCAAGATGGTGACTCCCAGGAGTTTAAATTTTCTCACCCTCTCCATCTCTGATCCCCTAAAGATCACAGGATCTTTCAACTCTGGTTTTCCCTTCCGAAAGTCCACAATCACGACATGGTTTTGGTGACATTGAGTGCGAAGTTGTTGTTAGTACATCACTCAGCCAAGTTTCTAATCTCCGCCCTGTATGGATGGAAATTACACAGCCCTGTGATGCTCCAGTGCTGATAGAGATTGTGGAGGAGATGTTCTTACCAATCCACACTGATTGTGATGTGGAGTTGAGGAAATCAGGACCCATTGGGGTGGTGAGGTCCAGGCCTTGCAGTTTGCTGATCAGTTTTGATGGGATGAAGGCCAAACTAGTCAATGAAGAGTATCCTGATGTATGCATCTTTGCTGTCCAGGTGTTCCAGGATTTTTGTAGAGCCAGTGAGATGGCATATTTACTTGTTTAAAAAATATTTGTATTATGAAGATTGCATCTTGGAAAAATACCCAATGATACTTTTTTCTGAGCATGTATATTTGAGAGAAATTTTTGAAGCAATGTAAATGAGGGAAGAGTGCATGTTTCCAATAATCCGAGTTAAATTTGAGTTGTTATGTCACAAAACGCCATATTATTTTTAAAATAACACTTTTATTATTAATTACTAATAGTATAACACCTTATCTAAACTAAACCCCCAACTATGCATGAATATTCTTAGTTGTGTGTGTGTGTGTGTGTGTGTGATCCCAAACCACTATAGTTTAGGCACAATTCTGGAAAATTATTCCAAAGTCAGTCTTAGAAATCCAGTCTTGATGCAAAGACTCGCAAACTGATGCAAAGAAGTGATTACAAATGAGGAGGGAGAGAATGAGTGACAGACTGCCCAAAATTCTCAAAACCTTGTCGAGTTTCTTCCAGAGCTAATGTCCTTTCACATTGGCAGTTGTCTCAACTCCCCTCTTCCTGTCGTAGGGGAAATGAAATGAGTGATTTTCACAATACTTCCAGAACCCAGATATGGGGTCAGTCCAAAATGACTGTCACAATGGTCATAATTCAAATGCAGTAATTCTCCTGCTTCCAATACCCAAATATGGGTCAGTCAAAGTGACCTTTCTTTTGGTCACGGTGATATTTAATAATTTCCCCCCCCACCACTTCAAAATGACCTTTTGGTCATGGTGTGATCCACTAATTCCCCTTCAAAATGACCCCTTGGCACGGTGGGGATCAAAACTTCTCTTGACAAGGAGAAACAAATAAATTGACCATTACCCCACACACTCACTCCAGCACAGTGTTCCTTCAGAGGGTTGCTGCTTGAAATGCTGTTCCTTAAAAATGGCTCCTGATCACACAGTGTGCTGTTCTTTTAAGTGTGTCTCTCACATGGCTCTTCCCACCTGTGTTCCTGGAAAAGCAAAACATCTCTTCAAATGTATCAGCTTTGGGCTCATGCTGAATGAGAACGTTGCCACCTCCAGTCTCTCCAAAGCTGTGCAGTGTGGTAGCTTGATTTGTTAACTCTTAAAGTGACAGTCCCACTAAAATGAAATGTCTCGTAATGGAGTGCAATTTGCTTGTTCTTCCCATCATCTTGTGGCTTTACCAAGTATTATGGTTCCCTCTTGTCCTAGAGACGTGCATGTTGGGAGGTTAATTTCCCACTGTTTATTGTCCCTCATATGCAGGTGTAGGATAGTCTTGGGGGAGTTGATAAGAATGTGGAGAGAATAAAAAGTGGGATAAATGTAAGCTTAATTTAAATAAGCATTCGATGTTTAGCATGGATGGTGGAGGAATAGTATTGCTTTGAGAGCCATCAGGGACTAGATTGACTTTTACATTCTAAGGAAAGGATTGAGAATGGGGAATAAGTTATGAAAGCTACAGTAATAATGACATATAAGATAATCCAGTATTATAATGTTGTATGGTGTTTTTTAGAAATTAATTTAATTATTAAGACATAGGTAGAATGGTGTGAAAATTTGAATGTGGATTATATTCCAGAGTGAGCTGACCCACCTTTTGCAAAATACAGAATGGCCTTGTCAATGAAGATCTTCTGAAATGAATTAATTTTTTTAGTATAGGGAAATGTAGCTACCAATTTCTGAACAATCAGATCCCACAAAGAGTTAAGAAATGAACATGAGATCTTTTTATTGGTTAAGGAGCACACTCAGCTTCAGATTCCATTTTGGACGTACTCAGATTCTGAGTGAAAACTTGTATCTTCAATAAATATTGCAGATGCTAAAAATTAAAAATAATAACTGATAGTAGTACTCAGTCAGCCAAGTATTAACAGTTGAGAAAGTACTGGTACTCCATCCCTCCTCGACCCAATCCTGATTTAGTGTTGGTCTAATCCAACTAAAACTCTAGTATAAAAGAGAAGTCCCATTCTGTACACTTTCATATTTTTAATTTGGCTAATAACACTCACATTTAATTATGTAGCATGCAAGTAATTACCATATAACAATTACAGCACGGAAACAGGCCAATTTGGCCCTTCTAGTCTGCACTGATCCAAGTACCCTCCTCTAATCCCACTTACCAGCACTCTGCCCATATTCCCTCCATCCCCCTCCCATCCATATACTTATCCAACTCTTTCTTAAATGACAAAATTGACCCTGCCTCCCATCCATATACTTATCCAACTCTTTCTTAAATGACAAAATTGACCCTGCCTCCCATCCATATACTTATCCAACTCTTTCTTAAATGACAAAATTGACCCTGCCTCCCATCCATATACTTATCCAACTCTTTCTTAAATGACAAAATTGACCCTGCCTCCACTACCTTTCCCGGAAGCCCATTCCACACAGTAATCACTCTCTGAGTAAAGAAGTTCCCCCTCATGTTACTCCTAAACCTTTGCCCGTCAACTCTCAACCCATGACTTCTTGTATCCATCTCTCCTACTCTCAATGGGAAAAGCCTTTCCACGTCTATCCCACTCATTATCTAAAACAACTCTATCAAATCCCCTCTCATCCTTCTACGTTCCAAGGAATAAAGACCTAATTTGCTCAGTCTCTCCTTGTATTCCGATGCTGAAACCCAGGCAACATTCACCACCCTATCCACATGCACTCCTACCTTCAGGGAACAATGCACTGTTATTCGTAGATCTTTCTGCTCCACTGCATTCTTCAATGCCCTCCCATTTACCATATATGTCTTGCTTTGATTATTCTATCCAAAATGAAGCACCTCACACTTGTCAGCATTAAACTCCATCTGCCATCTTTCTGCCCACTCCTCTAAGCAGTTTAAATCCCTCTGCAATCTTTGAAAACCCTCTTCATCCGCAATTCCCCCTATTTTAGTATCATTTGCATATTTGCTAATCCAATTTACCACCCCATCCTCCAGATCATAAATATATATGACAAACAGCGACGGTCCCAATACCGAACTCTGAGATACACCCCTTGTCACCGGCCTCCATCCTGACAAACAATTATCTACTACTACTCTTTCGCACCTTCCTTCCAGCCACTGTTGAATCCATTTGACTATCTCCAAATTAATATCCAAGGACTTAGCCTTCCTAACTAACCTCCCATGTGGAACCTTATCAAAGGCCTTACTGAAGTCCATATAGACAACATCTACTGCTCTACCCTCATCAACATTCCTAGTCACCTCTTCAAATAATTCAACAAGATTGGTCAAACATGACCTTCCACACACAAATCCATGTTGAGTGTCCCTGATCAGTCCCTGTCCCTCCATATACTTATATATACCATCTCTAAGAATATTTTCCAACAATTTACCTACCACAGACGTAAAACTTACAGGCCGATAATTGCGAGGCTTGCTCCTCGAACCCTTTTTAAACAAAGGAACCACATGCGCAACATGCCAATTCTCCGGCATTATACCCGTCTCTAATGACATTTGAAAAATCACTGCCAGAGCCTCTGGTCCCCTATTTCCTCACTAACTTCTCTCAAGTTCCTGGGGAAAATCCTGACAGGACCTGGAGACTTATCCACCTTTATATGTTTCAAAAGCTCCAGTACTACCTCTTTCTTAATCACTATAGTCTCCATATTTACCCCCTTTGCTTCCTTTACCCTACCCTCAGATAGCTTGTAGTAGATTATGGCTTAAATACATATAATTGATTTTAAAGCAAATGCATTTTGAGAATGATCTTGTTTCTTCCTTGTGCTTTTTGTTTGCAGTCTCTAGTGCCCCTGAAAAGAATTTAAAGAAAAAGAGAAAGCGTACTTTAGGTGGTGAAAATGATGAAGATACGTGTCAAATGAAGAAAAAAAAGATTCATCCAAATTACTTTGTATCTATCCCAATAACCAACCCAAAGGTAATAATTTAATATTTAACTTGAATTGGTTAAAAGAGATGCAGCAAATTTAAGATAAATCAAGTCAGCAATCAGAACTGTAAACGTATTATCATGTTCTATGGATTTGAGCTGAGCATGTGTGTTTGCCTCCAGAGGGTCTAATTATCAATTGGATCATGAAGTGAAAATAAATGTACTTGAAAGAGATCACTAGATAGTAACCACATCTATGAAATATGGATGAGCACATGACAATTTTCAAATTTTGGCATTTGTCAAATAATCAACGAACATCTAATTCTGTCTTAAGTCCATTGACTTTTCAGCATTCTTTTTAATTTTGTTCTTTGATAAGAATTTTAACAATCAGAATAAAGTACCACTAATTTAGTTGAATTCCACTGGTTCATGAGTTAGTAATTTTACATTGTTCTGAATATTAAACTCTAAGGGGCATTGTTTTGATCAATTTCTGAGCTGTTCCAAGCTCGTCCGATATGCCGACACATGGTCCATTAATGTGCCCCAATACAAAAGTCTTCCCAGCTTGTTAAACTTATTGATTTATTGCTGGGATATTAAATAGAGAAAAAAAAAATAGACAAATATTGTTTTAGATCATATTTTACAGATTGCACTAATTGAAAGCATGTTTTAAAATCATTACAAACAAAATAATAATCTATGCAAGTGGAACTATTGGATTCCTAGTAAAACCATTTCTGACCATTCATTTCTTCTCACTTTAATAACACCCTGAATTTACTGAAGCAGAGTAGCTCATGATTTGTTTCCTTCTTCCCTTCCTCTGCTTCTCCCCTTATATTTGAAAACATTTGCATTTTACAGTAGAATTCCTGTTATCTGGAATTCAAACTGGGGAAAAAAAAGGAAATAAATAAATTTTAAAAAGGAATAAATAAAAGAAGTTTTAACATAAAATTATATGTTCTCTGAAGCAATACAATCTCTTGGTGAAGATGGGAGCAGATATTCAGGCTGTGGAGCACCTAATTGTGCCCAGCCTGCAGCAGCTGTTATTCATGATGTCATCCATGTTTTTACCAGCTTTGGGTTAGGTTATAGACTTGTTCTTTGTGTCATTCCATGATCAGTGAAAAACTGATTGAACTATTTCCCAGAATTAGTACTTGTACACTAGATCCTATGTCAGATCTCACAGACATTCTTAACACTTTGAGAATGGTGGTCACCAGGGCAACTGGTCAACTGACATCAAGGTCTCTTCCTTCAAAATAATCTGTAGTGAATCCTGTGTAAGGCCTACGGCAAGATGATCGAGCACCATAGATTTCACAGTATTCCGGGAGAATCCTAAGGTCAGGTAAACTTTCCTAAAGGGACCCAGAGCAAACTGAAGGGTGCACAATGGTGATACAGTCATCAGTAATTTATACCTTCAGGACTCTAGTTTCTGTCTGAGAATGACAGAAGTTATGGAGCTATAGCTCCATTATATATTGAACATTAATTCTGGTGTAAAGGTGGTCATTCTGCTATCCTGTTCTTCTTAGCTTTCTTGATGGTGTGCTTACTTCTTCAAGACTAGATGGTCAGTAGGAGTTTCTCTTGCAAAGCATTTATGAATGAACTTAACAGTGTTAGCTGTCACAGTTGATTCAGTTTAGAAGTGTCTCAAAGTGCGGTTTCTATCTGGCTTTCCTTTCCTTAAGAACCTTGTCTTAGAGTTGTGTGAAACCGTGGGAGCTTGGGCCATAAATGATCACTGTAGCTTGGGAAAGACTCCTTATGTTGAATTACTGAGAAAGAATGAATAGAAGGCCAGTTTCAACAGCATACTTCTAAGCAAATGATTCACCATGCAAACCATCTTTAGACAGAGTGAGAAGAACAAGACCAGCTGGATGTATGCTTACTCTTAGCACTGGTATTTCCTTAACTATGTTGTTAACAGCACTTGAATTGGAAACGTGTCATGAGGATCATGAAATCATTGAGTATTAGACATTACCTGATTAGATCCATGATGAATATCAATTGTCAAAAAGCAAAATCACTGCAAAGGAAATTGAACAATAAATTCCTTCAAAGCATCTCAACTTGTGTAAATCTGAAAGTTTTTCCAAGAGATGCTTACTTCATTGCCGACAGCTGATAAGGATAATAAAAGTACCTGGAAAAGTTTTATTCATTCAGCATATGTTGAATCCAGCATTAAATATGGATTGATGCTGAGTTTCAGGGCCTAATTAACCAGAAAATAGAAGCCCATTGACTGTGGTAGAACAATATCTCATTCAATAGAGGAAAGAATTATACATCAACTAAAGGTTGAAGCCTAAAGGAAGATATGTTATCAAATGTATTGTGATAGATTATGTTACATTTTATTATGTATAAATATGTTTTTGGAATCTTCAAAACAAATATCATTTTAAAATGCAAGAGTTATACACAAGGTGGTGCCCAAAAGTCTGCAAAGACGATAGATTCCTGTGCTGGAGATTTTCACAACGAGGTGCAAATGGAAAGGCCCATCTCAGGAAACTGATAAAATCTCTCATGAATTGATTTTGGGAGTCAGCAAGCTGTTTTGGTGCTGTTTTAGGAAGGTCATATGATTATGCTCTTTAGTCAACAGTCTATGGATGCTTCTGTTCATGCTACTGACACATGATTGCATTGCCAGATCGAGCTCCAACGTGTCATCAAGTTTGCAAATCACACAACAGTAGTTGCGGTCATCAGCAACAACAAAAAGTTGAACTACAGAGAAAAGGTGGAAAATCTCATGCAATGGTGCAAGAGTAACAACCTGAGTCTCAATGTGGACAAGACTAAGTAGATGATTATGGACTTCAGGACCAGGAACGACCATCCTCTGCTCCACATCAATTACTCTGAAGTAGAGGGTGGAGAACACCAAATTCCTTGGAATTCACTTTAGTTTAAAGCAGTGCTCTTTGATATCGTACATGTTCAAATGCTGCCTTTCTATAAAAACCTGTATCTTTCACCTCAAGTCTGGATGACTAATGATGGACTTGTTCTGGACATTATCCAGAGGAAACAGACTCTCAACAGATATCTTGCAAAGGCTATTCTACTCAAAAATGGAGTCCTGTCTTCCTAGGAATCAATCTGGTAAACTGCTTTTTATTTTTTTAAAGGTTTGCCCTTAATATGGAGTATAGTCACAGCTCTACATTACATCACTTCTAGAATTTGGTTTCATTTGTTTTGTCTGGAACTAGGGGAGCATAGCTTCAAGATTCAAGCAAATGGATTTAGGATGGGGATGAGGAGGAATTGCTTTTCCCAGAGAGTAATGAATCCATAGAATTCTCTGCCCAAGGAAGCAATGAAGGCTGCCTCATTAAATAGTTTTGCATTGTAGGGGAATTAGAAGTTTTGGGGAAAAGGCAGTTAAATCCACAGCCAGGTCAGCCATGATCTTATTATAGCAAAGCAGGCTTGACAGGCCAGATGACCTACTCTTGTTTCTATTTCTTATGTTATGTCCAGGTGACTAAAGAGTTTTTTTTTTCAATTTTTTAAATGTAAATATAACTTTTATTATATAAGTAAGTGGATCTGATTTGGTATTCAAAAGGGAACATTATTTCTCAAAGAAACAGGAGGGCATTAGTTCATACAAATTATTTACTTTAACCATATATAACAATTACAGCACAGAAACAGGCCAATTTGGCCCTTCTAGTTCACACTGATCCAAGTACCCTCCTCTAACCGCACTTACCAGCACTCTGCCCATATCCCTCCACCCCCCCCCCCTCCCATCCATATACTTATCTAACTCTTTCTTAAATGACAAAATTGACCCTGCCTCCACCACCTTTCCCGGAAGCCCATTCGACACAGTAACCACTCTCTGAGTAAATAAGTTCCTCCTCATGTTGCTCCGAAACCTTTGCCCGTCAACTCTCAACCCATGACCTCTAGTATCCATCTTTCCTACTCTCAATGGGAAAAGCTTTTCCACATCAACTCTATCTAACCCTCTCATTATCTTAAACACTGCTATCAAATCTACCTTCTACCTTCCAAGGAACAATCTTTCCTTATATTCCAGATGCTGAAACCCAGGCAACATTTTTGTAAATCTTCTCTGCACTCTCTCTATCTTGTTAATAACCTCCTATAAATCGGTGACCAGAACTGCACACAGTACTCTAAATTTGGCCTCACCAATGCCTTGTACAGTTTCATCATTACTGCCCAATTCCTAGATTCTATGCACTGATTTATATAGGCAAGCATACTAAAGGTCTTCTTCACCACCCTATCTTTGGGCTAGAGAAATGTATAAATTAAGTGTGTGCGTATAATTTTCATTTTCTGAAGTGGTTAAGAGTCTTCTAACATTGATATAAAGAAATGTTTCCTTGCTTCAGTTTGAATTTCATTGTAGTTATATTTTCTCTGCAGTTAATGCATTAGTACTAACTTACTACAATTGTGAAGAAGGCTGCTAAACCCTTCAAATCCATCCCAGGTCTTACTGAGCAATCCCAATCTCCTAAACTTTTTCCCCTGAAGCCCTGCAACCCATTGTCTTTCACATGCCTCCTTCACACTCCTCTTGTTCTTTTCCCAGTTATTTCTTCTTTTCTTTGGCTTGGCTTCGCGGACGAAGATTTATGGAGGGGGTAAATGCAGGCTCGTTTGTGGCTGACAAGTCCGATGAGGGACAGGCAGACACGGTTGCAGCGGTTTCAGGGGAAAATTGGTTGGTTGGGGTTGGGTGTTGGGTTTTTCCTCCTTTGCCTTTTGTCAGTGAGGTGGGCTCTGCGGTCTTCTTCAAAGGAGGTTGCTGCCCGCCGATCTGTGAGGCGCCAAGATGCACGGTTTGAGGCGATAACAGCCCACTGGCGGTGGTCAATGTGGCAGGCACCAAGAGATTTCTTTAGGTAGTCCTTGTACCTTTTCTTTGGTGCACCTCTGTCATGGTGGCCAGTGGAGAGCTCGCCATATAACACGATCTTGGGAAGGCGATGGTCCTCCATTCTGGAGACGTGACCCACCCAGTAGCAATTTAATCTTCCAATAAGCCTTTGGGGTGTAAATGGAAATTAGATCTATGCAGTCATGGGAAGCATACAGAGATTTTATTTTTAAACTATGGCACCATGCTTCCCACTTCCTCATGGAGCCTCCATTCATATTAAACTTGGATCACTGTTTTATTGTATATGAAATATATCCAGCATTTTTACAAAAAAAATTTCTCATTTAAGATTGTCAGTGGCATCAAGGCGGTGCAAGACTTTGTAGCTCAAACAGATGAAAGACTATCCAAGGCCATGATACCCATCTCCTGTCTTCACATTACTGTTCTTGTAACACACTTGGCAAGCGATGTGGAGGTGAACAAGTGAGTGTTTCTTTTAAAAAAAATCACTCCAATGAATTCTAAACTGGCTAATAAAATACAATTGTATTTTGTTTATAGAAGCACATTAGAATAGTTTTGTATTGCTATATTTTCCCTACTCTGACATTATTTTTGATTCTTCCCAAGATGTTTAATATTGTTTGGCTAGTTGTTAAGACGAATATCCTATACCGAAATTTTTAAACAAGGAGACACTGAAATTATTTGCCAATTCTTTAACATGCTGAGTGATGGAGAGAAAGTAACTTGATCAGAAACATTGATTAAATAGATTGCTGCTGCTGTATTTTCCTCATCATCCCAACTATTGGTATTTTTGAATTTTACTTGATTCATTAACCTATCTAATAAACGTATTCAAATGCAGGTTTTAAAACATTTAGTGCCTGGTCTGCGTAAAGATACTTGAGAAAGAGGCAGAACGTTTGGGTTTGATGCCTTCCTTTGCTCCTGCTGAATATCCAGCCATTTTAATTGCTGGAGCTCACGACTTGAAAGCCCCAACACTTACCTGAGAATACTTGAAAAAAAATCACCTTGGCAAAATAGACTTGAAACAGAGTGCATTTTTGGTCGCGCTTCCATTTGTGGCCACAGTTATAATCCAGATCAGAGTTATTGAGATCATATCATAGATCTCTGATTTTTGTTTTCAGTTCTTAGTTACAGTTCCTACATTAATTTTTATGGCGGCCCCTCTTGAAAGGTTGAGCAAGAGGTGGTCACTCTAAAAAATTAAATGCAGAAACTTTAGATTAAAAAAGAGTCCTAACATGGAACAGTTAACATATTTAACCCTTTTCTCTTGGAGTTGCAATTAGATGTGTGGAAATTGCTGTTCAGTGTTTCAGATGTTATTTCTGCCAATTTTTGGAGTTGTCCCCCAAACTTTGTAAGGATTTGAAATAATTGGTATTATTCTTTAATACATAAAATATTATGGGTTGTAGTCTTAAGTTTTTGCTTAAGTTGAACAGAGTAGTAAGAGCCCAAACCCATTGCTTTGTTAACGGAAGCTTTTAATTTTCTTTCGGGTAGAGCAGTGAGCACAATTGAAGAATGCAAGGAGCCAGTGCAGGAAATCCTACTGGGAAAACAGCTGGTCTTGGAATTTTGTGGAATTGCAGATTTCAGAGGAGAAGTGGTATTTGCACAGTTAGTGCAAAATGAACAGTTGGCTACACTAATCCGAATTGCTGGTAAGTCATTTGATTAGCATTTGCTGTCAGTCGTATTTTATTGTTATATTAAAAAACGTGTATCAAAAAACAATTCTACATGAATACTTTTACCAAATGTCCTCAGAACTTGAGGGTGTTTTAATTAAATGCTTTTTAAACAAATCATTCCTGAAGCTGAACACTACATTTTTGCTGCTTTTTAATCTCGTGATAGATAGATGCTTCTTTTAAATCAGATTTTTGTTACCTTTGATGCTTTGAACAATATTGCCCGAGTGAAGATTAAGAAACCATGAGACTTGAATGTTCTCAACAAAATGCGCATTTTGAATTTGTTGCCCTCTTTACTTATTAATACAGCAACATTTTTTTTCAAGAATTTTTGTGAAATTTCAAAGCAAGTGGGTGAATTCTCAAAGCGTCATTTGCAATTTTGTCTGGTTAAAAGTAAATTCAGAATAAAATTACACTGCAAGTATCTACAGGATAGGATGAAACCAGCATCTCTAATATTCCATGCAAAGTATGTTAAAGACAATGTTTCGATCGAAGGAGTATTGGTTAAGTTCAAGCAGCCAATTCTTTTTTAAGCATTGATCAAAGGCAAGCTGTAATTTATAAAAGTTGAGCCATTTCCCATAGTAACAAGTCACCATGTTTGTGGGCTATTATAAAAATGGATCTTCACATGACAATCTATGTATAATTATGTTGGGAGTTGATTGTCTTTAACACCTTACTCTTCTTCCTTGAAGATTTCTTGTTTCCTCCTTGAAATGGAGTTATTAACTGCAGTTCACATTGATCGAGGCAATAGTCAATATTCAGAACATCAGTTAGTAATATAATAAAAAAGCTTAAGAAATGAGGAATGAAAAGATATTACACTTTTGTGAGGCTATAATGGATTTTCACTCTATAAAAATGAAATGAGGCAAATTTCTGAAATTCTAAAACAATATTAGGATATTCTCTCTTGACATTAACTGATAAAGTTCATTGATATAATGTCAGGGTTAATGATAAAGAATTCTTAAAAACACTAGTAAGATGGGTGCTTAGTTTGGGGGGGAATAAAGCTGAGAATCGGAAGATGTTGTGGATAGCTATTTGGTTAAAGTGTTGATGATTCAACTAGATTTTAGCATATTTATGAAAAGGACAAGAAAAACATTGATTCAATTTAGGGAAAATTGGTTTTTATAATTTAACCAGAGCTGAATAGAAGCAGCATCTTGAAAGTACATTTATGTCAGAACAGAGGCCATTGTCAGAAAAATAATGGTCATAATTGACAGATTTTTTTCAGTGACTGAAAGGCTGTTTGCAATGTGTTTCTGAATGCCTTTGTGCTAAGCCCTGTGCTTTTCATGATCTATATTAATAATTTAGATTTAACTGTAGGAAACATAATTAAAAGGTTTGCCTGAAAGGGAGTTGGAGATAGAATCCATATTATGTATATCTGGAGGAACAACTTGATGTGCTATGAATAAGAAGTACATGGATCAAGAGCTGGGAAGTGGGATTTGTTGCATTGTTTTTTCTTGGCCAACCTAGTTACAAAGAATATAAATGACCGTGCTGTAACAAGGGAGAAACAACAAGGCAGTGAACATTTTACAAAACCTATTAGAATTTGCCAAAATATGTACATCTTTCTCCTTCAAAGTTTGCAGCTCATATTGATATATGCTTCATTAGCCCATGTGAATGATGTTCCTTTTCTGGGAGTGGAAATGCCAGAACAAACTCTGGCAACAAAAAGGCTGAAAAACTTCAACAGCAGTTTAGTCCTTGGCTTTGCTGACTGACAAATTGTACAAAATATTTTTAGACATTCAAAAAAAATTAAAGATTAAAGGAAACATCAAAAGAACTAAAAGAAAAATCCTAAAGCAACAAAAATACACTATGATAAATATTCAATATTTATATAATGTGTGTGTGTATATATATATATATATATATATGTGTGTGTGTGTGTGTATGTGTACATTTTTTATTTATATATATGTATGTATGTACATTAGTAGCATTCACGATAGGCGAGCATGGAGAAGAACAACATGCACACCAAAGCCTTGGAATCAAGATTGATTTATTGCTCTCGCTGTTACACTTATATGGGCCTGAGGCATTGAAGTTAGGGCCCTGTGTCATTGGAACACTGGTCTGGAATTGGCTGGTCTTCCCACCGTAGTTCCCCATCTTCCTGCTGTGTGTGACATCACCTGGGATGACAACTGGGGTCACCTCCAGGTCCACGCTTTTGCCACAATTGTCAGCCATTTTGTGGGCCAGTCCACATCTCAGTATGCTGGCTGCTACGCAACCCTAGCCCGCCCCAAGAACTGATGATCAGGCCATTGTCTTTTGACGTGGGCAGTCTGCCCCTACGTCGCGGGGGGAGGATTGGAGACTGGCTCATTACAGTCCAGGTATGCCGGTTTCAGACGGTTGATGGTAAAAGTCTCCTCTTTACCGCCAATGTTGAGGGCAAAGGTGGAGCCATTGTCCCTAATGACCCTGTAGGGTCCCTCGTAGGGTCATTGTAGGGGCAGCCAGTGTACACCCCTTCTCACAAAAATGTACTGACAAGTCTTTAAGTCCCTGGAGATATTGTGTTTGTGCTGGCCATATGGTGGAGGTTGCTGCAGGACCATGGACCCTTTTCGTCGTAAGTTCTTGAGAGTTGCTGCGGGATCTTCTGGGTGTTTATTGGGGGCCTGGAACTCCTCCAGAATGATTAATGGCTTGCCATAGACCATCTCCGCTGCCAAGGCATTGAAGTCCTCCTTTGGCATGGTTTGAATCCCCAGCAGGTCCTAAGGCAGTTCATCCATCCAGTTGGGACCCTTGAGACAGGCCATCGAGGCTGTCTTGAAGTGTCCTTGAAACCACTCCACCAACACATTGGGCTGATGGCAATACACCATGGTGTGGGGAGCTGTGTCCCCAGGAAGTTAGCCAGCACTGCCCAGAGCCCAGAGGTAAATTATGCCCCCCATCCAAGGTTAGGTGTTCTGGGACCCTGAATTGGGACACCCATGTGTCGATGAGTGCCCTGGTGTAGGTTTCTGTGGTGGTATTAGCCAGTGGGACTGCCTCAAGCCACCTCATGAAGTGGTCAACCATGGTCAAAAGATATCTTTCTCCCATGGGTAACGGCCCCACTATGTTGATGTGTACATGGCTGAAGTTGCGCCACGTCAGCTCAAAAGTCTGTGAGGGTGCCCTCATGTAAATCTGTACTTTGGAGAACTGGCAATTCATGCAGGATTTGGCCCACTGGCTGACCTGTTTACGGAGGCCATGCCAAATGAAGCTTCTAGCCACCACCTTGTCCATGGCTCAAATTGTGGGATGTGCCAGGTTGTGGATGGTGTTGAAAACCTGGCACCTCCATGTGGCTGGAACAATGCGGCAAGGGCTGCCAAAAGAGATGTTGCGCAGCAGTGTCAGGTTACCTGGGTCAACGGGGACATCTTCCACCCCGAGACCAGAGACTGCTGTCCTAAACGTGGGGATCTCAGTGTCCTGCTGCTGTGCTTTGGCAAGATCCACATAGTCGACCACCTGGGGCAGGGGGTGTACTGACTCAATCGCGGGGTTTGACAGAGCGTCGGCTACCATATTGCTTTTCCCCACGATGTGCTGTATATCCATAGTAAATTTGTAGAGGTAGGACGTGTCTCTGTTGTTGGGCTGACCACTGGTCCAATACCTTATGGAAGGCGAAGGTCAGTGGCTTGTGATAGGTAAAGACCTTGAATCGCCAGCCTTCCAAAAAGTATTGGAAATGTACAGCTCTTGGTTGAAAATGGTGTATTTGAGCTCTGGGGGTGGAGGTCTCTGCTAAAAAGGCCAGGGGTTGTCACTGGCCCTCGATGAGTTATTCTAGCATGCTCCCTACCATTGTGCTGGAGCCATTGACTGTCAGGGGAGTAGGTGCCTCAGTCTAGGGTGGACCAGGAGGGTGGCATTGGCCAGCGTATTTTTGGCATTCTGGAATGCCCTCGAAGACTCATTGTCTCAAGAGATGTCCTTTGACTTGCCTGCCATCAGCGTGAAGAGAGGGCATAAGATGAGCACCGCTGCCGCTAAGAACCCGGGGTAAAAGTTTATCATACTGTCGAATTCCTGTAGCCCTTTTACTGTATGTGACTTTGTGAAGTGCCTCAACATCTCTGGGAGAAGTGTAGCCCCATGTCTGTTTATCCTGTGTCTCAGAACGTCAGTAGTGTCCAGGCCAAATTGGCACTTCACGGGTTTAATCGTCAGCCCGAACTCACTCAACCAGGTGCACAGTTGTCTCAAGTGGGCGGAGTGGTCCTTGCAGCTGTGGCTAGCGATGACGATATCGTCCAAATAGATGAATGTAAATGGGAGATCTGGGCCCACTGCTTCCATCAGCTGCTTGAAAGTTTGTGCCGCATTCTTTAGACCGAAGGTCATGTGGAGGAATTCAAACAAGCCAAAGGGGTTATAATTGCGGCCTTGGGGATGTCCTGGGGGTGAATTGGGATTTGGTGATACCCTGGATGAGGTCTACCTTGGAAAACACCCATGCCCCCTGCAAATTGGTGGCAAAGTCTTGGATGTGGGGCACAGGATATCTGTCGGGCATGGTGGCCTCATTGAGGCGGCATCATATGGAGAGGGGAGGCCCAAGGTCTGTGAGAGCATTGTACAATCCCCAGCTCCTCCATTTTCTTAAACTCCTCCTTTGCAAGGCTGAGCTTTTCGGGAGGGAGTCGGCATGCCCTGGCATGGAGCAGGGGGCTGTCAGTCAGAATGTGGTGCTTTACCCTGTGCTTTGGCTCAGCTGCAGAGAACTGTGGCACCACTATTGAGGGGAACTTCGTTAGGCTGCGGGCAAATTCACTTTTGGAAAGTGTTATAGAGTCAAAGTTGGGGGTGGGTAGTTTGGCTTCCCTAGAGGTAGAGTCTGAAAAGTTCTGGCGTCCAGCAAGCGCTGTTCATTGAGGTCGACAAGCTGGCAGTGGACATGAAGGAAGTAAGCCCCGAGGACCGGTGGCGACACTGCTGTGAGGGTGAAGGTAAAACGGCTGTTGTCGAAACGAAGGGGAGTGGTGTAGGTACCAAAAGTCTGAATGGAGGAGCTGTTGACTGCCTTCAGTGCTGGGCCCTGCTTGCCATTGCTGGTGTTGAGTCATGCAGGGAGTAGGACGCTTATCTCGGTGCCAGTGTCGACCAGTAAACGCCTGCCCGACAAGGAATCCCAGACGTAGAGGAGGCTATCACACAGGCCAACTGCCACAGCCATCAACGACCAGGGTGTTTCCTGTGTAAACACGCAGGGTGGGCGGCATTAACCGGCCTCTGCACCCCATCACTGATGATTAAAGCAAAACTGTCCTGGGGTATTAATTTGCCTCTCAGCTGGTTCTTGGTCTCCCAGGTGGTTGTTTGTGGGGCTTGCTGATGTGGTCTACGACAGCACTGGTGCCCTTCTTTGCTCTCCAGAACATGTCTGGCTGGGCCGCAACCCACTGAGGGTCGCTGAAATCTTTGTCCATAAGCAAGAATCGGATATCCTCTGGCAACTGCTTCAGAAAGATCTACTCAAAGAGGTTTGACCTCACTTTGACCGAAGTTTGTGGCCCTCAGTCAAAGCAAGCATCTTGTTTATTAGGGCAGATGGGGCCTTGTCCCCCAATCCATCCATACATAGCAATTGGACAGTCCACTCACACCGGGAGAGCCCGAAAATGCGGGTTAACAGCTCTTTGCCTTGCTTCGGAGGTTGCCGTAGGAAGTCTACAACCCTTGCTGCTGTGTCTTGTTCGAGGGCGCTCACAATGTAGAAGTAGCGGGTGTCATCAGCGACAATGTGTCGAAGTTGAAACTGAGCCTCAGCCTGCTTGAATCACACATGTGACTGCGGCACACAGAACATTGGGATCCTGAGAACATTGTACAACCCCAGCTCCTCCATTTTCTTAAACTCCTCCTTTGCTGGCTCCGCTTGAACCATCATCTTTGGGTCCAACTGCTGGTTGGACCTGTCAGGGTCACCAATGTAGTCTTTGCACTTCGCGAGCGTGGAGAAAAACGACACACTCACCAAAGCCTTGGAATCGAGATTGGTTTATTGCTCTGGCCGTCGCACTTGTATGGGCTGACATCAAGGCCCCGCATCATCAGAGCACATGCCTGGGATTGGCATTTTCCCGCCATGCAGAGGTCACCCCCAGGTCCGCACAGTCGCCTTGTTCATCTACCATTTTGTGGGCTGGTCCGCATCTCTGTGTGCATATCTATCCTCAGCATAGAGAACAATTTGTGATGCAGGGAAATGCATGTCAAAGTTATTAACATTCTCACTCATTTAGGAAACGAGACTTGATTTTAGAGTATTTGGGGTTCCCCAAAAGGCTCAGTGGTAGATCCCTGTAACCACCTATAACCTGTGCCCCTCCCCGCCCCTTCCTCCCTCCTTACCCTCCCCCAAATTTTATTTGGCCCTGCTTGCATTTTGCTCATACCTTGTTGAAGAGCTCAGTACTGAAATGTTGGTTACTCTTTATTTCCAATAGATGTTGCTTGCTCCAATACTTTTATGTATTCCACTGCAATCCAACATGTAGACTTGCCTATTTAATTCAGAGATAGCTCCTCTGTGGAGTACTCGTTCTGTAGCCAAATTAAAGTTTTCTACTTTTTGAACATAACTTTTCTGTTTTTATACACTATACTTTTGGAAGTAATTCAATGTGTCACTTGTGTCTAACCATCACAGTGAAGTAGTCAACTTCCTCCATTGCTAAAGTATCAGGAATTATGGGTATTTTGGTGAATTACTGTGGCCATGATTCAGGCTATCAAAATAACATGTCAGAAAAAAGTAAGTCCAGCCAATACTGATTTAAATCAGATTTCCAATTGTGATAAATCCCCGAACGTCGCCTTGTTACATTAATCATGGATTGCTCTGGATGTCTGCACGATAGTAAAGTCACTTTTTTAACATAAAGATGTCTGTGAATACTTACTAACCAAGTGGCATCAATAGTAACCTCCAATTTCCATTTACCCTCTTACCTGGTCTCTCTCTTTCCTTTGTCCCTCTGTCTTCCTTCCTTCCTTTCCCTTCTTCTATTGGAGAGCATCTTTCGCAGCCCTCTACCCATGTCCTTCACTTCTTTGCTCCTGTTCTTCCCCCTCCCACCTGAACCCATCCATCACCTGCTGGCCTGTACTCCTCCCCCTTCACACCCACCTTATTCTGGCATCTGTCTGATTTTCAGCACACCTGAAGAAGGCCTCAGGCCTGAAACATGACTGCCTGTGTGGTCAGCTGAGTTTCTCTGGCACTTCTCTGGACTGCACTAGACCCCAGCAACAGCAGATTTATTGTTTACTATATCTTTTATCTATTAATCATTTGTATTTATTATCTTTTTAATTATATACACTATTGTAGTTTTTGCTGCAGGTAGGAATTTTGGTGCACATGTACATTACACAATGTATTTGACAATAAACTCATTATCTTAATACAGTACACAAATGTGCTGGAGAAACTCAGCAGGTTGTGTAACATCTGTAATATAAACTATGGACGCTGATTGACCTATGGAGATTTCCCAACACTTAACTGCATTTCACTACAATTACAACTTCTACAAACTTGTTTAATCTCATCCAAATGGTGCCTCTGTTCTTGGTAGAATGCTATATCTTGCTGAATTAATTGACCCAATGTTTGACTCAGATAGGTTCTCTGGTAGCCCAATGATAGATTGAGAGGAAGATCCAATGATTAAAACAAGCTATGAGAATGGGATGCTGCTGTATTTTCACCCTATTACATATTTCCTCTTCCCATCCATTTTGTAACAGGATTTCAGTATTTTTTTTCTCTTACATCCTAAACTATTGGCAAATGACTTTATTTTGCATGATGATAAGGGAAAACCATTCAATGTCTCTTTCCAGGCAGAAATTTTCATAGAATATGTATTTTTTATTAATAAATATAGAACCCATACAGAAATATAGAATATAGTTGTTATTTATTGGTTTAACATCGGCATTTTAGCATTGATTTAGCCCCACATGAAGCATCTAATTTAGTTGACATTTATTTTTAAATTCTTCTAAACTTGGTTATGATGCAATTTGACATGAACCCTTGTCCTTGCCTCTCTTTAATGTTGACATAATTGTAAGCTGACGTATATTGGTGCCCTTCTTGGTTTGTTTGAATGTCAACTATATTGATTATTTCATTAGAATTAAAGCTGGCCATAGCATTTCTCTTGCAAATTTACTGAATAAAGTAATATTTATACAAATTGGAAATGGCACCAAATGTCAATTTTCAGAATAAAGTTTTGAATATACTCTGAAAGCATTTAACTCCTGCTTTCATGTCCTTTTCAGGAATTCCCAACATGGCTTACAGTCAAGAAAACACTTGCAATGTTGGCCATGCCTTAACCATTTGGACTCCGCAAAACTCCTTAAAGTCAGGGTGATTACAATCAGTCAATATATTTCATTTTTTTTTAATTGATAAATAAATACTGGCCATGACATGAACAATAACTCCTTCATTTTTTGAAAATTGTTCTTGAGATTTTTAGTACAATATCTTAGTACATGCTAGGTTCTTGTCCATAAGTCCAGAGAATTAGATAAATCGCTACAAATTTCCAAATTTGAGGAGATTACTACCACCTGAAAAATGGAGACAATTTTTTTCAAAAGTGAACAGAATGGCTTTGCTCTCCACACTTGAAATTAATTAGCATCTACATCAACACATTTCTTACTCATGTGACCATCTCCCTCTATTCCCCTCATTGAACAGGCTGGGGTCCATTTACATGTCAATAAATAAGAGTATTTTCATTGTAGACTAATGGAAGTGTATGCACTAAATTCATACAGCATTGTTGGAGTAACATGAAATCATTTAGGAAGAATTTGAGGATATTACGTGATTTTTTTTCACTGAAATTCTGTTCTCCCTGTCGGATATAGATTTCTTCCACTTAGCACTAGGGAAGATCATCTTTCCTTGTTCCCATTATTGCATAATATCCAAAAGGGTGTAGCGGGCCAAGTGAGTGTGCGGTTAGATGGCTGAATTGTTGCCCCAGTTGTCTATTGCAAGATGGCGCGGGCCCCCTTTCCTTCCGAGGAAAAGCCAGTGGTCGGTGACACATGTTGCCTGGGTGGGGGGGGGACAGTGCCACTTCCATGTTGTGTGTTGCTGGATGGGGAGTGACGCCGTGACATGCTGACATCACTTCCATCGCGCCCCTCACAGGAAGTGGGTGTGGTCTCCTCGAGCAGTGCGAGGAATTCAAAATAAAGTTCAGTTTCTGGTTCACCTTGGGCTGTGTGGACGTCTCTCACTTTGGTGGTGCTGACGTAAGCAGATGCTACAGTGGTGACCCCAATGGTTCTAATATCCTTGGAATCCACTTCGATTGCAACAAATGCAGGATGCTACTACCACTACAGCTGTGACCAATGCTGTGGGTGTGCATTTGCTGCCCTTTTGGACAAACAAACCAGCCCAGGAATTGGTAATAACTGGTCGAGTCATAGTTCCAGATCAGAGACATTGTCTGAGGATACCAAGTTCTGGCACGTCACCAGCACCATGGACGTTGCTAGCACAGCAAAAGTAAGGTCCTTCATGGAAAGTAAGTCTGAACAATTGCAGCATTTCCTTTTCAATTCCCTGGTACTCAGCTGACATAAGTGCATTGTCCACATCCTGAATATGCAAAGCCTGGGCGATAGGAACCCCTCCAAGCTCATGCATGAAATGGTGGCCTTATCTATCGGACACACAAACTGGTTCTTGTTCAAGGCCCTATTCCTCACCAAGCTACCGTGCACATTTCCTCGGCAATATCTAACATGGATTTCGGTGCCCCACACCTGGTACCCCACACCTGGTACCCAAAGAAGCAGACAGACTTTTTCACACCCTGAAACAGAGTTCCTACACGTGCAACCGATTTTACACCATCAGCGCTGCCAGTCCAGGCCCTCTGCCAGGCCCCCCAGCAATAGTTGCAGCCCAGCCAAAACGTAATGAGCGCTCAGACAAGTAGAGTGATTACTGTTTCCACCACCGCAGATGGGGCCATAATGCCCTGTGGTGCATCCCTCCATTGCAACGCCAAGTCAAGTGCGGCGGCAGGAAAAGGACAGGCCGGCAGACGCCAATAGTAGCCTCGGCAGCTGGCATGCATAAAGGCCTACTCTACCTCAGGGACCAGAAAACAAAGAGGGATTTCCGAGTCGACACTGGCGCAGAAATATTGTTATGAGCCCAGAGGACCCCAAAACCCAGCAGCAATAGATTTTAATTATCTTTAAACATGAAAACAGAATCACACTTTAACTTATCACTATTGACTAAACTAACCTAACTTAACCCCCTTCTAATTCTAAGCGCACGTGTATGTCATGTGTGTGTAAGTTTAGAAAAGTTCTTTGATTCAGTCCAATCTCATTTCTCATTCCTCCAAGTTCACTGGTTGCAGGCAATTCTTATACTGTGCACAGAATTTAACATAAAGTTCACCAGGCTTTGATGTTTGAAAGGTAAATGGTTACTGCTCATGAAGGTTCTTGTTGGATTTCAGAGAGATATTTGTTGATCCAGGACACCCACAACTGATTTACTTCAGTTACTTCAGTGTCTTGCTGACGAAACTTGCCCCCTCAGGGTTCTCCAGATGATAACCTCTTTCTTTCAGATCACCATAGAGTGCTTTTTTGTTTCTCCTATTTCAAGTGAAACATTAGACAGCCAGTCTTTTCCTCTTGTATGAACCACAGGGGCTTTGACCAGACAGAACTAAGCACTCACAACCCATCTTCCAAATGTGGTTTCCCACAAGCTTGCCAGCTTGTCCTGTTTCAGTTCCAGTTGCTGCTGCTGACAGTAACACTCTCTCTCTCTCTCTCTCTTTCTCTCTCTCTCTCTCACACACACACAGAGAAAAGCCTGTTTTACTCTCTCTGCTTGCAAAAATCACATGACCCTCCTAGAACAGCAAGTTCTGCTCCAGACAGAATGCTGCTCTGACAAACTCTTTCATCTGTTGCCTTTTTGTAAACAACAATCCATTAGTGAAGACTCTTGGGCACTCTCCAAAGCTTTTGCAAAGACTGTTGGCCCCAAAATGTCTAGCATGAGCAAAGCTCCAGTATTTCAAATAAGATCTGTTTTAAAGTGTTTGTATGTGACCTATACTAAAAACCCTGCACCAATTTATCTCCCAGAAACTTATCTATACTCTGTCACAATAATTCTTCCGATCTCAAATGGGCCTTCCCCAACAGGCAGCCAAATGGTTCCTCCATTCTGAGTTTTGGCACCCGGCTGGTCACAATCCACGCCATGGATATAGTTTTCCTCTGGAAGTGTACGATTGTGTCCATGGGGCAAGTCCTACTCGGAGCAGATTTCCTCTGGCCTCACGAGCTACTGGTGGACGTAAACAGATGCCATTTAGTCAATGCTATCACGTTCCAGTCATAACCCTTCACTCTACAGCAACGTTCCTTTCTGCGTTAGGAATCCATGCTCTGGACCATAATGAAGATGCCCACCTATTGGCCAATTACCCGTCACTGTTAGCACCCAACCTCCACGACGCTGAACGAGCACATAGCATGGAACACCACATCAAGACCGATGGGACCCCAGTGTACGCACTGGCATGGCGCCTTCTGTAGGACAGACTCCTTCAAGCTAAGACAGAGTTCACTGCCTTGGAGGAGTTGGGTATTGTCCACCGTTCAAACAGCCCTTGGGTGTCCACGCTGCACATGATCCAGAACTCCGGCAGTTGGTGCCCGTGTGGCGACTACAGGCAACTCAACAACGCCACCGTCCCAAATAGATAGTCCATCCCACACGTCCAGGATTTCACCATGATGCTCCAGGGCTGCAGAATCTTCTCCAAGATGAACCTCATCAAAGGGTACCATCAAATTCCGGTGCATCCTAATCACGTCCCGATAAAGGCCATTATTACACCTTTCTGGGTTTCTTCGGATGCCTTTCGGTCAAAAGAACACAGCTCACATGTTTCAGTGTCTCATGGAAATGGTTGGCAGGGGCCTCAATTTCATGTTCGTCTACCTGGATGACAGTCTCATCATCAGTCCTGACGCCAGCATACACAGGATGCACCTGACTCGTCTTTTCAACAGGTTGCAGGAGTTCGGACTCGCAGTGAACCCGGCTAAGTGCCTGTTTGGTCTGAAAACAATTGATTTCTTGGGATACCAGTATCACCTGAGAGGGGGCCACACCACTGCCAGATAAGGTGGAAGCCATCGCATGTTTTCCCAGGCCAAACACAATTAAAGAATTCCAAGGGATGGTGAACTATCACCATTTTCTTCCGGGAGCGGCTTCCCTCATGCAACCTCTATTTGACCTCATCAGACTTGGTGAAAAGGTGCTCCAGTGGACATGCGAAATCATTGAAGCATTCCAGGCAACCAAAGTGGCACTGGCAGAGCCCACATCTTTGGCCCATCCAGACTCTTCCTCCCTCCAGTCCTTACAACAGATGTATCGACAGAGCGACGGTGCGGTGCAGTGGGCCAATGAACAGTGATGCCCCCTGGCTTGTTTTCAGAAAGCATCTCCAGACTCCAGAACTCAAGTACAATGCCTTTGACTGCCCTCTATCCGGCAATGCAACATTTCCGGTATGTTAGAAGGAAAGATTTCTGTCACCTACACAGACCACAAACCACTCACCCATGTACTCAGCAAGGTTTCAGACCCATGGTTAGCAAGGCAACAATGGCACCTCTCCAATATTTCAAATTATTCAACGGACATTCGCTACATTGCAGGCAAATCCAATGTGATGGCCGACATGCTGTCCAGACCGGCCATCTCAGGAGGGCTCGACATTGCTCAGCTAGCCAAAGACCAAGTAGAGGATGCTGTTGTCGAAGTCTACTGGACTGCCATCACCAGCCTGAAGGTTAGTGATTTCTGTCCTTCACTGGGTAGCCTGACTTTACTGTGCAACACGTTTACAGGCTTCCTCAGACTCGTTCTACCTGCGACCCAGTGCAGAGCCAATTTGACCATGTGCACCTGGACATCATTGGTCCATTCCCTGTGAGCCAAGGTATGCGGTATTTATTCACAGTAGTCAATTGCTTTACCCATTGGCTGGAAGCAATACCCCTGCCCTCATGTGAAACAGAGGTGTGCTCCAGAGCTTTCTTGTCCATTTGGGTTGCACACTTTGGAGTCCCAACCCACATCACCTTGGACCGAGGGGCCTAGTTCACATCCTCGCTCTGAGCCAACCTAGCCAAGTTCTGTGGCAGCCAGTTAAACCACACCAAGGCCTACCATCCTCAGGCAAACATCCTCCACCGCCACCTGAAAGTAGCCCTGAAAGCTTGACTACAAGGCCCTAATTGGATGGACAAACTCCCACTGCGCCAAAGGAAGACCTACCAGCATCGTCAGCTGAGATGGTGTAGAGCTCCCCGCTTACTATCCCAGGGGACATTAATTTCGACACTCCCAGCTGACAACCCAGTGCTCCAGCAATTGAGGGAACAAACGGGCAAATAGAAACCTCCGCCGCCTTCCCGACATGGATCTCCACCCTGCCACACCCTTGCGAACCTGCAGTTCACCAAATTTGTTTTTGTGTGGAGAGGACAGCAAGAGACACCCTTACAATGCCCCGACTAATGGTTGAGCCTCCTTCCACACCCAGTGGTGGTTTGTCTTCCAAGTCCAGAAAGGCCAAACAGTGTGCACCTGCCCAGTCCATCTCCCACTCTCTGCAGTCCACAAACTATCACTTTTTAACATAAAACCACACAACACATAGGTTAATACACAACACAGAAGTCTGTAACAGTGTGTTCTCCCCGTGACCTGTTTGGCTTTTCCCCAGGTGCTCTGGTTTCCTTTTACCTTCCAAAAATCTATGGGTTTCTAAGTTAATTGGGTTTAATTGGACAGCAAGAATCTCAAAAGCCAGAATCAGCTTCTACCATGTTGTAAATTTAAAAAAAAATATCTCTTGTTACTTGTTACAATTCTTAAAAATTTGGATGAGAATGTAGTTATGATGTTATGCTTTCATGTGACACCAAAATCGATTGTATGGTGGACATTGACCAAGGTTGTCTGAGATTACAATATGATCTAGATCAACTGGGATAGTAGGCCAAGAGATAGCAATTGGAATTCGACTCAGATAATGAGAAATAATGCATTTTTGGAAGTTAAATTAGGGCAGGACATGCATGGTGGGATTAGGCAGAAAAGATTCACAAAAGTGTTGCTGGGATTGGCAGACTTGAATCATAAAGAGTGTCTAGACAGGCAGGGAATGTTTTCAGTGGAGTGAATTAGCCTGAAGGGTGATGTTATAAAACTTAATAATGAGGAACAGAGATAAGGTCGTCTTTTTCCAGGGTAGCAGTTGATGAGTTAGGCCAAATGGTGTGTTTCTATTCTGTATAACATTATGATTCCTTTGTGGTAAATAGAAATCTGCAGATGCTGGGGTCTTGTGCAGGAGAAACTCAGCAGGTCATGCAGTATGCATGGAAATCAAAAGGCAATTGATGTTTCAGCCCAAAAACGGTGCTGAAGATTAGACAGATACCTGAATAAGTATGTGGGGGAGAGAGGGGAAGCTGAGAAAAGTACAGGCTAGCTGGTGATAGATGGATACAGGTGGGAGGGGAAGAAGAGAAAAAGTTGAGAGATGGTAGGGGGAAGAAGGCAGAGACTTGAGAAAGATAGCTCACTGATGGGTGCAAAAGGAGGAGGTTAACCTCATGAACTAGCCCATTTCATGCTGTCCTTAATGTAGCTGCTTCATGATTTATTTTTTTAAACCAATCCAATCATATGCTTCTGAAATAGTTAAACTGCCTAATTTAAAGAAGATGACAAGTATTTTTATTTAAGTGATATCCATTTAGCAAAATTTATATTTGAATGGAACATCAATCAAGTCAGATTTTTATTTAAAAATGCATAATTTGGAAAAAAAAAATTTCTTATCAAAGCACTTCTGTAGATTATAAATTGGATTTGTATTGAATGCCTTTTGAAAAGTATTCCAATAATAAAACGTGCAAACGTACAGGGGGCAATGCACCTTTCATCTATTATTTAACTAAGTAATGGATATGATTCTTCCTGAAACTATTGATTATTTCTTTAATTTATGTCATATAATGGCCATATGCCACATTCAGAGACATATTAAATGTTGACTTTTTCCAGAATTAGCTGAATCTAATCTGTTTATTCCACAGAGATTGTAAAGAAAAAATTCCAAGCAAATGGCATTTTGACTGGAGACAGCAGGGCTTTTAAACCTCACTTAACCTTTATGAAACGATCAAGGGCACCAAAGCTACATCATCAGGTCAGATTGCATTTCTAGTGACCCCTCAGCAAGTATATAAATAAGTCAGCCAATATCAGAAATAATCACTTGGTGTTGCTGCGGTGAAACGCTGATGGTGCTGCACAGAAATTTCATGAGTGCTGCACTTAAGAGGTGTATTGGTTTGTAGTTTTTTTTTCTTTATCATCTGAGAAGATTTACCTTTTACTGCAGTGTTGTATGAAAGAAGGTGGAAAAAGTCAGGTCTTGATGAAGTTGGGTATACTGGGTATTCAGAAAATTGATAATTTTTTGTTTTGTCTTAATAATGGAGATCAGTAATGTTTATATTGCTTTAAAAATGTCATCAATATCAGGCATATCCTGTCTAGTTTAATACCTTGACAAGAGGAATTTTGTTTTAACCAACTGTGACAGGACAATCCAAATAACGCAAAGTTTGACGCTAATGCAGTCAAATTGGGTTCCAGGTATCTGCACATCTTTATATGCGCGACCCACATAGCATATACCGGTAAGCAGGAGAGATTTTCACCATATCCCATCATACAAAGTGAACCAAAATCTAACCACTACCATATTAATTCATAATTTTGGAGTCTTCATTCTTCTATGCTGTGTGTTAAATTTTAACTAGTACTTTAACATGAACAAGCATTTCTCACCCTGCACTTCAAATCCTGATGATCTTCTATGTTGGAAATGTTGGCAAAGTACAATACGTTTAACCTAAACATACCAACATTGCAAAAAAGTAGTGACAGTGGAACTCCCTGTGTTCTGTGAAAAGGATGCCTGTATGAAGAAAATTTGTGATTTTTTTTCAGGAATCTATTACTGTTCAGAATGAAAATGTAATGAAACATATAGTGTATGGTCAGTGTGTACTTGTATGTTGAGTATAATGTGTAATTTGATAAAGCCGACATTTGGAAATGCAAACCAATGCTTTAATTCACTATGTAGTGAACTGTGATTTGCTTAATATTCAAACAAATTGTTTCTGGGCCGTGTCCCAAGCTCGTACAGTTTAATTTTTGTCTTTCTTGTAGATAATGTGATCAAATCTCAAATGTAGAAATAGTTAATTATAATTATTGAAGGCATTGCATTGCTTTTCTAGTTTTATTTTACCTTTTTCTTTCCATTTCATTTCTCCCTTTTTAAAAATAATATTTATAACCATTTAAGTTACGGTAACTTTATAAATTTTTTAAATACTTTCCATGATTATTTTGGAAAGGCACCCACTTCATTGAGGTACACATCAGGCATATGCCCTGAGATCAGACCCAGCATAAATATCAATACTATTGATGTCGCTAAAATTTATGAGAGTACATATATGGACCCGCAGTTGCCTGGAGATTATTCTCTGGGACTCTCGAACAAACTTCCCAGTAACTTTAGAGGATGTCTTTGGCCCAGAAGTCACCAAATCTCTGTGTTCTCCCTCCATCCTTCCATCAGGTCATAGAAATGGGAAAACTGTTGCTCCATAATCCAATTTTTTTGATATATGGTGAGTCTTGTATAGTTGTTGAGAGGTTAGCGTACTCTTTTCATTGGATACTTTTGGTTATTACTGAGTTTTTCTCCTTGGCTCTGCCTCTTCTGATTCAGGTTCTCATGCCTGCAGTAGTTGGAAGCTCCATCTGGATTCTCTCCTCCCCTCACTATCATTGTTAACCAACCCAACTCCTTTCCAAGAACAGAATACATTTTTTGAGATAACTATTTGCTATTCCAAAGATGTTAATTTGATGACAATTATGTATAAAATTTTGTACTTTTTGCAAAAATGATTGCAAGGGTTAAAATGTAAGTTGCAAGTAAATAATGCAGGTAGCTGATAGATATTGACATATTTCATGCTGTCTCCTAGTAACATCTTTCTTCAAGGTTATAGCTAGTTTTGTTTACGTGTTTGAGATAAGCTTTCAGTTTGATTTTCTTTGTTTTATGAAAATACAGACATTAGCAGAGTTCAGACAATTTTTATTGACCATTTAATCACCATATAATCAGTTTTAGTACCATCTGAGTTTTGATTGTATGTAATAATGTAGTAATGTTAATAAATATTTAATAAACTGGGGAAAACTCAACATTAGTACAGATTTGCTTGAACGAGCCATAGACAACAACCTAATTTTTGCCATCGATTATAGAGGAAAATAGACACAACAGTAATTGTGCACATGGGCGCACTTCCCTTTTAACACAAAATCTGTGCATAACAAATGCCAAATTAATTGGCCTTATCTACAAATCTAACAATGGGTCATTCTCCAAATGAATTCAATAAAGATTTTAATTTGATGATTTGGATCCGTAAAGAACTCAGTTGGTTTGCCAGTGCCCTGTATTTTATTCCAGTCCCATGCTAAACCTTTACTTTAAAATGGCCTCACAATCTTTTTAATAATAAAAACAAAAAAAAAATAATATTAACCAAAACCCAACATTTCAAAATATGATGAGATAAAGCCAAAGCCAATATAGATGCCTAACCTTTTATCTGTGATTCTGAAAACCGGCAACCTCCAAAAACCATCACTTTTTTCAATAGATGACATCTAGATGGAGTTTGGCACCAAACGTGATCTAATGTGTCCCTCGCTCAACTCCCGTGTATCCCATCGTGTTCCACATCACTAATTAGTGGTATCATTACTTTATAAGTAGCCTGCCTGTCGAGCATGACCCTAGCTCAACTTACAATGGAATATCCCATGTTGTTCAGCTACTTATAAGTGCCTCCAAATCACTGTATACAGACACCCGTCCAGTGTTGCAGTGTTTTTAGTCAGCCCGGTGGCAGCAGCTCAATACCAGTGCCAGTGCAGGGGCACCGAGAAAGGGGCTGTTCCCCTGGCGCTGGTACAGTGGTGGTGGGTGGGGTGAAGAGAGAGAGACATGGCAGCAAGACTCAGGCAGGTGAGGGCGGAGCGGCAGCAGTGCAACTTGGGCGAGGGTGGTAGAGAGACAACAGCATAACTCTGTTGGGCAGACTTAAAGGGACCAAAATCAAAATTATTGCAAAATCTGGAAAATTCCAAACAACAGTAGGTGTCCGGTCCTGATGATCCCAAATAAAAGGTTAGGTACCTGTACAATCAACCAAATAAAATTTATTAGCATGAAAACATGAAATAGAAACAGGAAGCAGCCACTTGGCTCCTGACTGGTGTGGGAAGCAAGAGCACAGAAGCCACCAAATTGTTTATCTAAGATACGACCGACTAAAGGTGCTGTTATTCTTAAGACATTGAGGTAATGAACACATAAAACAAGAATTAGAGCAATAAAACTGCAGTTATTGGAAATTCAGACAAGACCTGGTCAAAGCTGGATACAAGTAGAGTCAGTGGGGAAAGAAAGAAAGTTGATATTGCCTGATGAATGGTCCTTCTTCAGAAGTGATAAAGTGAGAAAACAAGCAGGTTTTAAATTCGAGAGACATGGCATATGCATCGTACGTAGACAATGACTAAGATAGGTGCTGACCAAGATAATAAAAGAATAATTACTTGGAATTCTGGCAATTAGACACAGAAGAGAAAATGAATAAAAATTGCCTTGAAATCAATATCTGTGGAGTGTGAAGAAAGAAAAGCCAGTTTTCTTGTTTTTGAATTTATTCTCGAGTCCGGAGAGAAGATATTTCTCAATCTTCAGGCATTGCTGGAACAATGGAGAAAGCCAAAGGTCAGAGTGGGAGTAGGGTGGAGAATTAAAATAATAGTCATCTGGAAACTTAATGTCACTCTTGTGGATCAGAGGAGATGTTCTGCAAAGCATTCACTCAATTTGTATTTGGATTCTTCAATGTGGTGAGATGGCACTGAACACTGGCTGCAATGCACTAAATTGGAAGAACAAGTGAATTGCTGCTTCACTTGGAAATAAGTAAAATACTTCACCTCAACCTCACCGATCCATCTGAGTGAGGAAAAAAAAAGCTGCCATCAGTCTCAACGTAATTCTGTCAGCATGACCCTCTGATAACTATTCACCTAGTTTATATAACAGTTCTCCCAAATCATTCACAGATCTGTTACTGCGTGCCATCAGCAGAAGTTGAATTATCTGCTCCCACAATGTGCATACCAACATCTGGCATATCTTTAATGGCAGGGAGGCATCACTGGTTGAGCAGCTTTGTGCTCTCTCCAATCTCAGGACTTGTAGTAAAAAGATAGGATGCTTTAATATTATTTATTACCAATCCTGGATTTAAAACTCAGTCATCTAAATACTCTGTAAAAATACAATCCACCCAAAATACACATATGAACCACTCTGGTTTACCTCAACTTTTAATTCTTTCAGCCTGTACATGACACGTCAAGAGTGATGAAATACACTCGTATCCTTTAATAGGTGCAGATCCAATAACATTCAAGAAACTCAAACCATCTAAAACAAAGACATATGCATGATTGTTACTTCATACTATTTCATTTCCTCCATCACCTGCTCACAATCGTTATCACATGTATCACATACAAAATGCACTGCCCTTACTCATTCTGGCCCTACTCACTGCAGCCACTAAACTTGCAAACCATCAGGTAGACAACCAACTGCAGATTCCTCTCCCAAGTCGTACGCCATTCTAACCTGGGAATCTATAACCCTTCCTTCACAATTGCTTGTTGTAAATACTAGCTCTTTCTCCCCAACAGCACTATGGAAATATTTTAACCAGAAGGGAACTGCTGGGGTTCAAGGCGGCAATTCATCATTAGCTTCACAAGGACACTTAAGAATGAGTATTAGGGGTGTGCCATGTGATGATGTGGGGTTAGACTCTGAATCCCTTCTCTCTTTGAATTTTTTTTAAAGAGTTAAAAGGTTGAAGAAGTTTAAAAAAGGAAAAGTTGTTGGAAGATCAAATAAATAACACAAAACATCACCAAAGAAAGAAAAAACAGCTGTAACTCCACAAGAAAAAAAATAAGGAAGAGAAGCCAACCTTGAAGAAGGATCCTGGAGCCAATGAAAAAAAAACAAAAGTTAGACATTGCCTTTTTACAAGAAACTCATTTGACAGAGAAAGAACATGAAAAATAAGGAAGCTGGGGAAACCTTGGACATTGCGGTATAGGGGGTCTTCCCCGACAATGGCTGTCTGCTACAGGTGAAGTGACTTTACACATGCACAATTCCTCGCGCACGAGTAGAGCACAGAAAAAAAAAATGGAGACAATTTTAAAAAGAGCCCAAGAAGCTTCCAGCTCCAGCGATCAGGATGAAGACCAAGAAGAACAGGAATTACATCTAGAATACGGAGCCATGACTAAAAAGACCCAAAAAAAAATGAGAGAGACATATATTAACAGCTAAAATTAAGAAATATATGGAAATTTTTCAACAATTCTTGGTGCAATTAATAGCAGAAGTTAAAAAGTATAGTGAGAGTATAATTGAACATAAGAATTTTACAAAGAAGGTGGAAATAACAATGCAGCAAGTAGATAAGAAATTTGAAGTTGTGGAAGAAAAAATTAAAGGAAATGAAGTTGAAATTCAAAATGTTAAAGAACAGATGAAAAAAAAATCCAAGCTGAAGTGGCTGCAACAAAAGATTAACTAAATAAAAAATAGGCTTTTTAGAAAATTTTAGTTAAAAAATATTAAATTTGTTGGACTTAAAGAAGGCGGTGAAGGTTAGGAAATGAAGTTTTTGCATCATTGGATTCTGCAGACTTTGGGGGGTTTACTGAATTTCAAGGAGATATTGAGATTGAAAGAACTCAGAGCGCTACGGCCAAAGCCACAACCAGATCAAAGTCTATGTCGTATATTGATTAAATTACTTCGTTATGAAATGAGAGATAAGATCTTGGATCAGGCAGTGAAACAAGCAAAAGAAAGACAATCACCTTTAATTTACAATGGAAATAAGATCTTCTTTGACCCTGATATAATTTTTGATTTGTTGAAAAAGAGAAAAGAATTCAATGCTGTTAAAAATGTGTTATGGAAGAAAAGCTATGTCTTTGTCCAAAGGTATCCAGCAGTATTGAAAGTTTTTGTTCCAGACGGGAAAAATTAGATTATTTACAGGACCTAATGAGGCAAAGGTATTTGCAGATTCAAATGTTTGAAATGAGAGATAATACTGAATGATTATAGCTGATAATATAGAGAGGGAAAAAGGAAATATTTTTAAAAATTGAGATAGATTATTAGGGAGGAAAGTTTTAACCTGAAGGATCTATAAATGAATAAATGGTAAAAATTATATAGATTAATGCAACAAGGGACAGTATAGTAACTTGAGAGAGTTGGTTCTAAGGAATCATGAATGCTGGTGTGGCTTTGACAGCAACACGTGTAGATCAGGGGTTTAAAGACGTATTTTCAATAATGTACACCTGTGGAGAGGGGATTTTCTATCTTTTCTGTTTTTCTTTATTTTCTTTTTCTCAATACACCTGAAGATATCAAGAACATTAAGAGCTATAATATTAATGTTGTAAAAATGAGAGGGATGGGAGTGGAAAGATGGATGGTGTATATGAAAAAAAACAAAAGTAGACATTACCTTTTTACAAGAAACTCATTTGACAGAGAAAGAACATGAAAAATTAAGAGATTGGGTAGGAACTGTAATAGCATCCTCATTTAATTCAAAAGCTAGAGGTTCAGCAATATCGATAAAATAAAAATTTACCAGTGAAAATACTGGACACAATTGTAGATACTGCAGCAGGATGTTATGGTAAATTGTCAGATTTATTCAGAACAATGGACTTTAATGAATGTTTATGCACCCAATGTAGATTATGGTAAATTTGTACAAGATATTTTATGCAATTATCAAATTCCAAGGGAAAAAATATATTAGGAGATTTTAATCTTACTTTGGACCCTAAACTGGATAGATCAGGTGATAAAATGATGAAAAATAAAGTGTCTAAAATAGTAATAGATTTAATTAAAGATATGGGGTTAGTGGATTTTTGGAGAGGAATTCACCCAAGTGAAAGAAATTATTCTTTTTACTCTTTTCAGCATAAAACATATTCATGAATAGATATATTTTTAATTTCTGCACAACTTCAATATAGAGTGCAAAAGGTTGAATATCAAGAACAAGTTCTATCTGATCATTCACCTTTAATTTTGTCAATTTATTGGAGGAAAAACAAAAGATATGTTTTAAGTGGAGATTAAATACAACATTTCTGAAGAAAAAGAATTTAGCGACTTTGAGACAACAGAATTTTTTTTTCTTGACAATAACCATAATTCAGTAACAAATAAGTTTATAATATGGGATTCTAAGAGGTCAAATAATAAGTTATACTTCCAAAGTAAAGAAGGAAGTATAAGAAGTATAAGAAGGAATGAGGTGGATCAGTTAGAAAAAAAATGAAATTAGAGAAGGAAATACAAGTGCAAAAAAAGGAGAAAAGAATATTGTTAGAATCAAAAAAAATTAAGATTTAATACAATACAAACTTATAGAATGGAGAGAAATATAATGAGGTCACAACAAAAATATGAGTTATGTGAAAGAGCTCATAAAGTATTAGCGTGGCAATTAAAAGTAGAGCAAATTTCTAAAACAATAATTGCTACTAAGTTAAGTACTGATCAAGTTACTTATAAAACGCAGGAAATGAATGATAATTTTAAGAATTTTGTGCCTAGCTTTATCATTCAGCATCTTTGAAAGATGATAATAAAATAGAAGAGTATTTGTGACAAGTTAAATTGCCCATGTTAGATCAAGATGAAAAATTAAAATTATATCTAATACTTCTTCTAAAATAGAACTTTATGAGACCTTAATCATTACAGAATAATAAAGCACCAGGTGAAGATGGTTTTCCATCAGAATTTTATAAGAATTTAAGGAATTATTAGTACCTGTATTAATAGGGGTATTAGACCAAATGAAAAAAGTGCATGACCTACCAGAATCTTTCAAAACAGCGTAAATAACAGTAATTTCAAAGGGAAGGATTGTTTACAACCTTCTTCTTATAGACCTATATCACTACTGAATAGCTAATAATTTTGATACAATTTTATAATTTGTAATCAGTTAGCTAAATTTTTACCAAAATTAATAAATATGGATCATACTGGTTTTATTAAAAATAGAAGTGGCAGATATAGTTAAATTCTTAAGTTTAATAAATGTAGCACAAAATAGAAATATACCACCAGTAGTGGTTGTGTTTATTTGCAGAGAAAGCATTTGATAAATTGAAGTTGGATTTTTTTTCTTTAAAGTACTTAATACATTTGGCATTCCAAATACTTTTGTAAATTGGATAAAAGCATTATATAATCAACCAAAAGCAAAAGTGGTTACCAGTAGACAAATATCAAAACTTTTTTTGTTAGAAAAGTCATCTAGACAAGGCTGTCCATTGTCACCTTTTTTATTTGCATTAGCAATAGAGCTGTTGGCAGAAATAAGTAAAAGTGATAAAGAAATTAAGGAATTTGAGATAGGTAATAAAGAGCATAAAATTAGTTTGTTTGCGGACGATGTTATAGTACATTAAACAAAACCAGAACTATCGTTGAATATGAGATTAATAGAATATGGATTAGCGTATACAGAGCCGTTGTCATACCCACACTCATGTTCGGCTCCAAATCATGGATCCTCTACCGGCATCACCTACGGCTCCTAGAACGCTTCCACCAGCGTTGTCTCCGCTCCATCCTCAACATTCATTGGAGCGACTTCATTCCTAACATCGAAGTACTCGAGATGGCAGAGGCCGACTGCATCGAATCCACGCTGCTGAAGATCCAACTGCACTGGGTAGGTCACGTCTCCAGAACGGAGGACCATCGCCTTCCCAAGATTGTGTTATATGGCGAGCTCTCCACTGGCCACCGTGATAGAGGTGCATCAAAGAAGAGGTACAAGGACTGCCTAAAGAAATCTCTTGGTGCCTGCCACATTGACCACCGCCAATGGGCTGATACCACCTCAAACCGTGCATCTTGGCGCCTCACAGTTCGGCGGGCAGCAACCTCCTTTGAAGAAGACCGCAGAGCCCACCTCACTGACAAAAGACAAAGGAGGAAAAACCCAACACCCAACCCCAACCAACCAATTTTCCCTTGCAACCGCTGCAACCGTGTCTGCCTGTCCCGCATCGAACTTGTCAGCCACAAACGAGCCTGCAGCTGACGTGGACATTACCCCTCCATAAATCTTCGTCCGCAAAGCCAAGCCAAAGAAAAAGAAAGTTAATGTTGATAAAAGTGAGGTGATGCCTATTGGTTGATTATTCACAGTGTAAGAAATTGATAAAATTCAAGTAGCAAAAAGAATCAATTAAGCATTTACGAATAAAAATTGACAGAAATATAAATGATATTTGAATTTAATTACTCACTGCTATTAAAAACGATAGGAAATTATCTGAGAAGGTAGAACATTGAATTATATTAAAATTAATATTTTTTCCAAAAATACAATATTTATTTCAATAATTACCTATTCATGTGCTAGAAATGTTCTTTTGAAGTTTGAATAAAATTATACGAGAATTTATATGGAAAGGTAAAATGTCAAGAATTGGTCTTGAAAAATTAACATGGAAATTTGATCAGGGAAAACTAAGATTATCAATTTTTTTTAAATTATTGAAAAGCAGCACAATTGAGATTTTGATAATTGATATAGTAATGGTACAGGTATACAGAGGATAAAAGATTGTTTTTTTGGATCTTTTTAACTTTTGAGCATTTAAAAGAGAAATATAATATACAAAAAAACAATTTTTGCATATTATCAATTAAAATCATATTTAAAAATAAATTAGCAACAAATTTGAGACTCCCAGAACAAAGTAAATTTGAATGTATAACAGACATATGTATATATCAAGAAATTTATTACTAATATGTATACAAAATTACAAACTAAAAGTAAAAAAATTTGTATAAATCAAAATTACAATGGGATAAAAAGTTAAATATACAAATCCAAGTGGAAATATGGTCAAAATTGTGTCAAAAGAGTGTTACAAATGCAATTAATGCTAGATATCAAATGGTTCAATATAATTTTCTTCAAGTATGTTATGCTCCACATAAATTGAATGGGCTTGATTCTAATTATCCAGATAAGTGTTTTTAATGTTCTAAGGAAAGAGGGATCTTTCTACGTTTGGTATGGTCCTGTGCTCTTAAATATGAATCTTAAATTTGTGGACAGAGCCATTTCAGCCTTGATTTGGAATTAAATACTTATTTTTCAAATTTAGCACAGTCATGGATAATGTTAAGTTGAGAAAAAGAAGCTAATGCTGAAACTTCGACAAGCTTGTCTATCGTTGATTGTGGCAGAGTTAATAGTTTCAGCTCTTCAGTGAAATAACTTATTTTAGATCAGACTGTTCTAGAGTGTTAATTCATCCTTAACTGGTTTAGGTTTTCTGGCTTGCTCTGGCTCAAAATGTCATTGGGGAGACCTAGCTCAAATGGAAAGTGACGTGACAGAAACACTGCATGTTGGATGATATGCCTGGTTGGAGGTAAAAGATCTCTATCTCACTACTCATTTATTTAAATAGGAGAAGTTAATATCAAAATTTTAGGTTTGATATATTCTATTCCTTAACAAAATTATATAAGCTGTGTTAGGTTCCATTAACACAAGGATAGATTAATGCAGAAACAATGCAATCATCTGCATATAGATACATTCACTTAATCAGTGTAAAATCATGGAATCAAATTTAATAAAGCACAATATTTGCAGCTAGGGCCCAGTTAAATTGCACCTCATCATAAATAATAACACAAGTGAGAAGGACCTGAGAAATAGCCGGGTAGCAGCAGTATCAGAGACATGCATGTCCTCTCCATTGTCTCAAAGTACAAGCTGGTTCTTTAAGCAATCAGTGACTCTTTGAAAAGCAGTTTTAGGGAAGTTTATTGATGTTTCTGATAATTAATCCAACAATTACAGTACTGTCAGTGAGGGAAGATGTGAATAAAGACAGAGCTCAAGCTGAAAACAGATGTACCTTGGATCTCCAGTACTTTACACCTCAAAACATCCTTGTTAAGATAATTAATACGGTGAATTTAACTTTACTATTTGGTCTTTTTCATGTTAATTAATCTGAGCCATTTGAAATCTTGGACATTCTTGACATCATTAAGTTCACTGTGACTGTCATGTTACATAAATGTTTTTTTATTTGGACCAGTATTAGCCCTTTCATCAAATTGTAGCTGATCATTTTACGATCATAGTTCATAAATAAAATGCAAATATAAAGCTTAGTATTGTTAAAGATTTGGAATCCAAATCATTCATTTTGTAATACTGGTAATTTTCAATCCACATGCAATATCAGTTGAACCTTGGCTTTCGTGCATAATCATACAAGAATGGCACATGATACCATTCCTTAATGGTTATAACCTTGTTAATGAAAGGATGTGATTGAAGAATTTAGAAACAGAGTGTGGGGAAAATCATGCAGTGGAGGGGGTAGTCAGGTTCCTCAAAGCTCCAGGACGAGCAAGGGTAAAAGCGTAGAAGACAACCGGTAAAATAGTAGGAAGGTGGGGGAAAAGGTACCTAATAGAAGAATTAGCTTCAGAAGTTTGGCCGGGAAGGAGAAAAAACAATTTTGAAAGATGGCCCAAATATCCAACACATGCCATGAGATCCAGCCTCATGGTGAGGGAAAAGGCAGGAGGCAAGAAGCAATGTCCTATCTGGAGTACCTTCAAGGTCAGGAGACATCAGGACCCGTTCAACAGTGGTTCTTGGCACTGATGCAGATGTTGTGGAGGTGGAGTCAGTGCCAGTGTGTTGGGTCAAAGCTCAAGGTTTGCGGCAGGAATGGGTGGAGAGCGACAGTGAAGAAAAGATTACACCTGCAACCACTGTGGAACGAAGGAGCCAGCAAGGCAGCGGCAACAGCAGAGAGGGGAGCTGCGTCGGCAGTGAGAGTGCTGACGGCAGAAGGGAGGTTAGCGACAGCAGCTGTGTCAGTGGAGGGGGTGAAGACTATCCTGTGCGACTGCCCCATGGTGGTGAAAATGGCAGAGCTTGCCTGATGCACTCTGGAGGAGAAGAGGATGATAGATTCGCAACCCGCTCCACAGGTGGACGGGCAGGCCTGGAAGAAAACATGGGTGCCGCAACAGAAGAAACTTTGTCAGCGCACTAGATGAGCTCCACATGTGGAGAGCACCACCGGCACAGGGATCGACAGGGGCAAAGGAAGGCGTGACCGTTTAAGGCTGAGCGCCAAAAGAACAGCGAGCAAGAAAAGGTGCACCACAGACTTATCCTTGCCTGCAGAGAGGGGCGAGTCCCTGGCACAATGGTGATGACTCCGACCCAGTGGTGATGGCGTCGGCAGTAACAACGTAGGAAGCAGCACAGCTGAAATGTACAACCCAACTTCACAGACAGATAGGAGGAAAAAAGAACAGAGGAAAAGGAGGACTGAGCCTTTCATGAAAAACATCAAAGTGATGATGGAAACAGGAATAGCGGCTTCAGAAAACAAAGTTTTAAGTGACTTGTCAGTGGAGCTGGGAGAAGTTAGAAAACCTATGGGAGAACTATCAGGAAGGGTGACTAGAGGAAAGGATGGAAGGTAACATGGACAAAGGAGAAAGAAAAAATATGGGATAGACTAGACATCCTTGAGAATATTAGCAAAAGTAATAACAAAAATTGTAGGGATGAAAGAACAAATAGAAGGGAGGGATCCAATAGCATTTTTTAGGGAATGGATCCCAAAAATATTGGGGTGGGAGCCCTCCGAATAGAAAAGGCTAGTCGCTCTCCCCTTACAAAGCCGGGTCTGGGACATACAGCACAATCTGTCCTGATCAGGATGGCCACATTCCAGGATAGAGAAAAAAATCTTATGGGCAGCGACATTGGGAGCAAGGGAGAGGGAATTGGTGAGGCGGGGGTAGTCCTCTTCTATCCAGACATCACCACGATACTCCTTTAAAAATGTAAAGAATTTGATCCGGTCATGAAAATGTTGAGAAAGAAGGGAATTGGATCAACTTTATTATATCCAGAAACCCTGAAAATATTCCTGGCAATTCAAGGAAATGTTTTTACTGAGGCCCGAGAGGGATTGAAATATGTTAATACTTTGTCTCCGCCCCAAAAAACCCCAAAGGGAGACAGGGAGAGAAGGGATTGTTGGCTAAAGGCCAGAGGAACCCAAAATCAATCAGCAATAGAAATTCACCAAGACAATAGTTACTTAAATAAAAGTTAGTTTTAATTTTCTTTAAACATAAAAACAGGATCAAACTTAAACTTATTACTCTTAACCCCCTTCTAATTCTAAGTGCATGTGTATGTAATGTGTGTGTAAGTTCAGAAAAGTTCTTTGATTCACAGTCCAATCTCACTTCTTATTCCTCCAAGTTCACTGGTATCAGGCAATTCTTATACTGTGCACAGAATTTTACATTTATGAATTTTCACCAGGCTTTGGTGCTTGAAAGGTAAATGGTTACCACTCTCAAATGTCATGTTACATTTAGGGATGCAGTATGCCTCAAACTGTTCCATTATTTTTTCCAGTTTCATTTTGTCTCCTTCAGCAGCAAATGTAAAGTTATTATACACCAACAGGGCTTCATCACCCATGACATGTAAGAAAACTGACCCTTTCACTTTAATCACTTTTCTCATCAGCTCTGACTGCCAATAAATACAATCCAAAACATTGTTTAAATCTGTTCCAATTTTCAGCCACATTACCTGTCAGCTGATGTTTCGCTGGTGGATGTAATCCTTTCATTTTTCTTTTTGTTAACTTCTTTTCGCTGATCAGTTGCTGACTTTAAATTTTACCTTTTAAAGTATTTCCTTCATCCCACTTCTGACAACATGTTTCATCTTGTATTCATATGTGTGAGTTCCTAAGACAACACATGGGTGAAGGAAAAGGCTCTTTACTTTAAAGTTATTGTAAACAGCACCATGAGGCTGCAAGCCTCCATTACAGGTAACATACTGTGTCTTCTGCTCTGTGTCAGCCCCCTGCTGGCAGCCAAGTCTAAGCAACCAGTAACTATAACTAAGGCTGACAGAAGTGGCTTTAACTAGCAAGCAAGAAGACTGTCAAGGCACTGCAGGCCTCATTAACTGCCTTAAAAATTAGTGGAACAGGAACAGATGAATGTATGCTGCAAAGTCCCATTCCTGCTATACCAAGCAAAATGAAGAAGAGAGACTGAATCAGTGATATCTGAAAGTTCAGATGTGAATCCTGATTATAGTATTTCCAAGGTTAAAGGTGCAGGAAGATCTTCAAAGTCATCTGGAGCAAGTTCAGCTTTGCGTGCTTCAAGAACATCATCTATGCATGCTAAAGTGGAAGCAGACTTGGCTACTGTCTATGCAAAACCAACAATGGAGAAAAGAAGGATAACGAGGATCAGCAACTGAGTCAAGAAGCTGAAATCAAGAAACAGCAATTGGAACAAGAAAAGCAACTTAAAACGTTACAAATAGCTAGCGAAGAACAAAATAGATTATTGAATAGAGAAAAGACTAGAGCTTGAGGAACAACGTGATATGAATATGGCCAAAGTGAAACTATTAGCTCAGGCTTCTGCAAGATTTGTTACTCAAAATAACAATACCCAAAGGGCTAGCACTTATCATTCTAGCAGAGCCATGGGTACTGCAGCCACAAGAAAAGATATACTCGAGCAAGGAGCAGAATGACCAATCTTATGGAATGAGCTAGCGACATTCAATCCCTCCAGAATGCACAATTTATGGATCTTCCCGAAAGGAGGATATTTTTAAAAAAAAACAAGCATGCGAGTTGATGATACTTAAGAACCAATGTCTTTTCATGTTGCTGGAGATGCAGCTACAAGTCAAGGATATCCAGCATTGCCATCACTTGCAACTCAAGGATTCCCATCAATGCGATCACTAACAACCTAAGGATTGTTGGTTGCTGGGGAAAATGCCAGACAAGAGAGGATTTGTTTGGCATGTGCGATTAAAACCAAGACTGGTTACTTAAATAAACCTATTACTAAAATCTGTCTTTTACAAGAGGCTGAAAGTTTTGATTTATAATCTTATAATTTACTTTATGCATCTGTAATAGTAATTATATTAGTAATTAATGTCTATTATAATAATATGGGGCCAGAATGTAAATGTTAAAATTTTGTTTTTGATTCTGAGTTAATTTTGTGCCTGTCTCTTTAAGAGAACTATTGTTTGTAGTGTTTATAGTGACTATGTAATATTTTGTAATATTCACCCAGGCTCTTTTTCTACAAGATGTGAAGGAAGCATGAGAAATTTTTCTTTGAATATTTGTATCTCTGTTTTTAATATTTATATATCTTTATATTTTTAAAGCAATCTTTAGTTAACACTTTTGTTATGACAACTTTTAAGTAATTAGCGTCTCAAGGACTATTATACAGTAAATGCTTTGTTATTCACAGTTATATCAATGAATTAAAACTACCTAAAGTAACAGCCAGAGAGTTTGATTTATTTGATTAAAGTAGTCTAAATTTGGGATATCGCAGCTCATGTTTTGGAAGATGATACTTTGAAATTAAGATATATTAGAATAACGCAAGTGTCGTCAAATCAGAATACTAATAAATAAAAGCACAAGCACAACTCTTTGCAAACATACAAAATGGAAAAAGCAATATTAAGATCCAAGCAAAGGTACTATGAGCTGGGGGTAAAAAGCCCACAAGGTACTGTCTTGGCAGCTGAGGGCAGAAGAGACAGCAAGCACAATCAATGTAATTCAAACAGGGCCAGACAGAATTTCTTATAAACCTAATGAAATAAATGAAGTGCTTAGGCAGTTCTATATGCAATTATACAAATCTGTGGATTTGGTCGAAATAGAGGAATTGTCAAATTTAGAATCTAAGGAGCAGGAAGGGTTAGATACTCCCTCCTCAGAGGAAGAAATAGTAAAAGCATGGAGCTCGCTGCAGACTAACAGGTCTCCGTGGGAGGATGAGTTCCCTCCTGAGTTTCATTCAGAATTTAAGGACATGTTAATGTCATTATTTATGGATGTGGTGGAACAGGTGGCTGAGTCCGATACCTTCCCGGAGTCTTTTTTGATGCCAATAATTAAGGTAATTCCTAAAAAGGATAATGACCTACTTAATGACCTAAGTTGTCCTCTTATAGACCAATCTCAATTTTGAATACAGATTACAAAATAATAGCTAAAGCTTTGGCAAATAGATTGGCTCGGTATCTACCAAAATTAGTAAATCTAGATTAAGTGGGGTTTGTTCAGAAAAGACAATAGGCAGACAATACAAGTAGACTGCTTAACATAATACACCTGGCACAGACAAGGGTGGATCCAAGTATAGCCATGTCACTCGATGCTGAGAAAGCTTTTGATAGACCGCAATGGGATTTTTTTGGTCAAAGATTTAGATAAATTTGTGTTCAGATATTCATTCATAAATTGGGTTAAAGCATTGTATTACAAACCCAAGGCCGAAGTTGTCAGTAATGGGCAGACATCTTCAACTTTCCCACTGACCAGATCTAGTAGACAGGGTTGTCTGCTATCCCCTGCTCTATTCATATTGGCTATTACTGTATAAAGCAGAAGCCATTCACTGGGATCCAGGCATCAAAGGATTTAGAGAGGGCCAGAAGGAACACAAAATTAATTTCTTTGTGAATTATGTTTTGATATATTTGATAGAGCCAGAAAGGTCATTGGCTAGGTTGTGGACTATACTGGAGGACTATGGCAAAATCTCCAGATACAAAATTAATTATGTTAAGAGTGAAATAATGCCACTAACAAAAGGGGATTATGAGAAATACCTACTGGAGAGTAAATTTAAGTGGCAACAAAAGAAGATGAAATATATGGGAATATGGATAGATACAAATTTATAAAACTTGTACAAATTGAATTATCTCCCCCTTGGAAAGATTGAGGAGGACTTATGCAGGTTGATGGGCAGGGTAACTGCATTAAAATGAATGTGATGCCAAGGCTACAGTACCTCTTTCAATATTTGCCCATACAGCTGCCCTAGAGTTTTTTTCAAAACACTTAGCGGATGTGTCGGACAATCCCTGTGGAAGAATAGCGTAGCTAGAGTCTCCATGGAGAAATTGACTTGGGACTATAGCCTTGGAGGAATGAGACTCCCAGACTTTAAAAAAAAATTGTGTGGCCCAGGAGAGGTTTATTGCCTCGTACTTTGAGGGGGACTGTTTACCCTCCTGGGCACAAATTGTCTAGTCCTGGTAGGGGAGGAAATAGCAGGAAAAATTATTTACAAATGGGATACCAAGTTAAATAAAACAACCCGATACTACAGCATATAATCCAAACATGGCAAAAAAAAAAACAGATTATTGGGTTAAAAGTAGGGTAATCCTCTAAAACCCCTAACCCAGAACAAATTAATCCTTATGACTATGGATAAAAGATCCTGGATACCTGGTGCCAAAAAGGGATCAGGTGTATCAAGGACTGTTAGGAGAAGGGGCAGTTCAGGTCATTCGAGCAATTAAAAAACAAATTTGACTTAATAAACAAGAACTCCTTCTGCTCTCTTTAATTAAGATTTTTTTGAGGCACAAATTAGATCTGTCAGTGGCCCTGCCACTGTGTTGTGACATGAAAGCTCTAATTCGAAGGAAGATCACATGCAAATACATTTCAGCTATCTATATCCTGTTCCAAAATGAGAGCCCAAAGCTGGGTCTCCATAAAGAAAGGCAAAGATGGGAATCAGATTTACGAACAATTCCTGAGTGATGCTGATCTGACTTCTGCCAGGACAGCATGAAGGCAGTTATTAACACCAGATATAGGCTGGTGCAATACAATTTTTTGCACCAACTATACCTTGTGCTGCAAAAATTGCACAAGGTCAAGCAGAAATCTCAGATTTGCATTTTAGTTGCAGCATAGAGACAAACTTTTGTGCATTCAATGTGGTTGTGTACCAAGGTGAGACTCTTCTGGGTAGAATTAGGGTAGTTTTGAAAAATAAATGACAGAGGTGGATAATCCACAGGACCCAGTGTTGTTCCTGCTGGGGGATATTATGGACGCGAGTCCAAGATTGTCCAAAAATCAAATTCTATTCATGAAGGTTGCCTTGGCGGTGGCCAGGAAATGTATAATGGTTACTGGAAGTTTGACTCTCAGCTTAGCACAGCAAGATAGAACACAGTGATGCAGGGTTCTGTTCCCCTGGAGAAAATTAACAATTTACAACTTACAACTAGAGGAAGATACGACACATTTGTTGAAGTGTGCCAGCCATGCTTGTGGCACGTCGAATCACAGGTGTGATTAGCCTTCCCAGGGCCTCTCTCAAAAGGAATAATAGGATCACACAAGCCCTGAAATACTGAGAACGAAGAGACAATTTGGAAGTCCTGCTGGCTCCCCCCTTTTTTTTTTTAAAATTTCCCCTCATGCACTTGTATTGTTATTTTTAATAATTGATTTTTATGCTTTTACCTGGTGAGAGGGAGGGTGAAGAAAAGTTGGAAGGGGGAAGGAAAAAGGGAGGATTCAGCAAATAATGATCTGTGAAAGGGGAGGATTGTTCCCCTACAATACCTGGCTAATGTGAGTCTGTAGAACTATAAATAAAATTTAAAAAAAAAACTTAGAAACACTACAGCAGTTGCAACTTGTCATTTATAATATAATACTTATTTATATAACAATAAGTATGTGATAATTTTGTTTCAACGATGAGAAACCTTGATGCCGGTTTCCTGTCATCTGCCTTGGTGTAACCATAATAATAACCCCTGCCTGAAGTTCCTCTTTTGAGATTTGAGCAATAAATCAAATAAGCATTACTGAAGGAATTGCTCTCTTTTGGAAGAATGTAAAACCCTGTTCCTTTCAGTTATATAGTTAGAACAAAGATAAAACAATGCAGCACAGTATAGGCCCTTCAGCCTATGATGCTTTGCTGACCTATATAAACTTACTCAACTTTTCCATCCTCACACCCATTCACTCTTTTTCTTGCATCCATGTGCCTAAGAGTCTATTAAATATCCCTATCATACTAGCCTCCATCACCATCCCTGTCAATGCATTCCAAGCACCCACTAATCATGTATATGTACATGTATATGTATATAAAAACTGGCTTCTCCCCTAAACGTTCCTCCCCTTCAGCTTATACAGATGTCCTTTGGTGTTGCCTTGGGGTAGAAAAAGATGCTGGCTGTCCACCTTATCTATGCCTCTCATAACCTTGTAGACCTCTATTAAATCACCTCTAATCCTTCTTCACTCTAAAGAGAAAAGCTTCAGTTCTATAAATCTTGCCTCACAAAACATGTTGTCCAATCCAGGTAACATCCTGGTAAATCTCTGCACCCTTTCCAAAGTTTCCACATCCTTCTTGTAGTGAGGCAACTGGTGATCTAACCAAAATTTTATAGCGCTGCAACATTACCTCATCTCTTCAACTCAAACTCTGACTAAGCATACTAATAAGCTTTTTTATCTACACAATCAACCTGTGTGGTAACTTTGTGAGATCTATGGATTTGGTCCCCAATATCCCTCTTCTTCCACACTCTTAAGAATCCTGCCATTAACCATGTACTCAACCTTCAAGTTTGACTCTCCAAAATGCGTCACTTCATACTTGTCTAGATTGAACTCCACCTGCCACTTCTCTGCCCAACTCTGCATTCTGTCTACATCACGTTGTAACCTACCACAACCTTCTACATCACCTACAACACCTCCAATTTTCATATCATCTATAAACTTACTCATCCTTCCACTTCTTTGACCAGGTCATTTACAAAAACCTCAGAGCTGGGATCCCAGAATAAATCCCTACTGAACTCCACTAGTCACTGACCTCCAGCTTGAATATGTTCCATGTAAAATATCCATAGCAGTTTCAAAAATTGCCAGAGGTTTTCTCTGGTATCCCAGCCAACAGTTACCTATCAATTCACAAACTAAAATAAATGGGCATTATCTATTTGACCACTCTTTGTGGTCAAATGCACTTAAATTGGCAGTGGGTTTTTTTTTGAGAACTGCTAGTAACATTGAATCAGAGTGCAACAGCAAGGAAATACTCCATCAGCCCACCAAGTCTGCACCAACCTCAGCTACCCATTTACACCATTTCTACATTAATCCTAGTTTATATTCTTCATACATTCTCAAATCACCAAAACAATATAATTAATCTACTAACCTGCATATTTTTGAGATGTGGGAGTTAAGTGGAGGTCCTGTGACAAGGTCACAGGAAGAAGTCTCAAACTCCACAAAAAGGATCAGGTCTCTGGTGCTGAGGGCAGCACCTCAACTAGCTGCACCACTGTGGCACCCAGATTAGCTCACCCCAGCCTTCTTCACTTGTATGTTGAAAAGCATAGATCAGAAGCAAACAGATCAGATGAATCAGATATCCCATTCATGTGCTGGACCTATCACTGTATTGTATGGAAGGGTTCATGAGGTGCAGTAAAAAGCAAGCTCCAAGTCTTGAATTGCAGTCACCAATGATCTCTATTAAATAACCAGTTGAACAATACAGCAGTACAACGGCTCTCCCATTCCACGCACTCACTCAAGTACTCACACACTTGCGCAGACTTGCAATTAACTGTTGGACCCATTGGGGAAGGAAAGGGCTCAGTGCAGTGCAAGGCAAGAGGAGAGGATTCCCTGACTGTTAGACCCCAAGGGAAAATATGTCCTTGTGTCAGAGCTACCCACAGGGATTTCACAGTCTCCCACCCCAGGGAATACGGAGGACTGTGGCTCTGCTCCAGTATCCCCATGCACCAGGATACCCTGCCTAGCCTTAGGGAGCACAGTGCCCCATTGTCTGCAGGCCTCACGGATAGCATCCACCATAGGAGCATCGCCATGTGGAGGAAAATAAAGAGAGAAAGAGCCCTCTAAGACTTTATGTCCCACTCTGCTGAGCAGGGAGGGATCAATGATAGTGCCTGAATTTCCCACTCTGCAGAGCAGGGGCCAATTACTGGGGCAAGCCAATGACAATGCGTGATCAGACTGGTGGGCGGGCATGCATCTGATTGGCTGGTTGCTGGACAGCAGGCTGTGGCTTTCAGTAAAAGGAGATCACTGATTGGACAGCAGTACAACCACTAAATCCTGTGCTATCTGTAAGGAGTTTGTACATTCTGTCTCCATGGGTTTCCTTCTGGTGCTCTGGTTTCCTCTCACAGATCAAAATGTACCAGGGGATGTAGGTCAATTGGGTGGCATGAGCTCATGAGCCAAAAGGGTCTGTTATCTTGCTGTGTGTCTAAATGTTTAAGAAATGTAGTAGTGGCAAACAGTTTAAAATAAAAGACCAGATGCATCCAGCCCTTCAGCTTTATATAGCAAACATTGTTCATTTGAGTAGAATCTCCATGATTTTTTTTTAAATGTGGTTGTGTAACAGCACTATGGCTGCACTACATCTCCTAGGAGGCATCAGACTGACCATGTGACATCAGTGTGTGATGACATCAGCTCATATTGAGCTCATGATTCTGGGTTTTAAAAGGTTGCACGGGTGATGGAATAAACCTGTTTGATTTACTCTAGAAACCACCTTGTGTGGTTATTTCTTCATGCTCACTGCAATTACAGGGGCCACAATTGGTCACCCCATTGAGTCCAAAAGCATATTTTTGGACTCTGCAGCCATTGTTGTGAAGCTGGCACCTTTCTGGACAGTTGAGCCTGAACTGTGGTTCCAACAGGCTGAAGCAAAGTCAATTGAACACCACTCATTATTACCCTCTTGTCAGTGCCCTGGAGCAGGCCGTCACTAAGATGATCGGCGACTTCCTATGGACACCTTGTCTTGGTGTTATAACCACAGGTGTTGGGGAGTAAATGTCCGCAAGTGTCTTCCACCCTGCCTGTGGGAAACGATCAGGCCAATTACCAGTAAGGGCTGCAGTGGTTGGCAAGAAACATGCAAGCCGACTGTATGCATGTTCTGGTGAACATGGGTTCAGAAGTTAGTGTATTTCCACTCACCAGTTTTGACACACGCCATCTTACCCTGGACCTGCAACTATGACCAGTTAACAGTTCCCACATTCTAAACTTTAGCACCAGGAAGATGAATGTCAAGTTTGAGAATCATCTCTTCACTTGGCCATTTATTTATAGCAGCAGTATCCCAACTTTGTTCATTCATTCCTTGTCGACTTAAAAGGATGGCGGCTAATGGATGGAACTATTTTTCAGACCATTCCTCTGGCAGATGCCTATACCCCTGCTCTGTGCTTTCAAACATTAGGTAACCCAGTAGAGGAATTCTCCAAACTGTTCGAAGATTTCCCTGAGATTACTATTTTACAATTTTCTGCCTCCATACAAAGCACGGTGTTACTCACCACATTTGTACTAAGGGCCCTCCTATCCACTTGCCTCCAGAGAAGCTGCATTTAACTAAGGAAGAGTTTGCCAAGGAGGAATAACTAAAGCATAATTCATAGGTCCAACAGTCCCTGGGCATCTCCATTATGTATGGTCCCGAAACACAATAGAGGTTGGCAACCTTGTGGAGATTAAAGGTGGCTTAACAACACCACCATCCGATACCTCATATTCAGGATTTCTTCGTTAATTTTCATGGAACAAAGATAGACTTGGTACATGTCTATCACCAAGTGCTAGTAGAGTCAGAAGACATTCCAAAAACAGCAATAATTACCCTGTATAGGTTGTTTGAATTTTTATGAATGCCATTTGGATTAAAGAATGCCGCTCAATCATTTCAACGGGTGATAGATAGATGGTTCAGGACATGGTATGACCAATGTCTTCATTTAACTCAATGACATTTAAGTGGCCAGTGGGACTAAGGAAGAATGTTTGGAACATCTTCGTACACTTTTTATTCATCCTCAAAAGTTTGGAACTGACCATCAATCCAGATAAATGAGTTTTTGTATAAGAAATGATGGATTTCCTGCGGGACAGGATTACTCAGGAAGGTGTGATTCTGCTGCCATCCAAAGTTGAGGCAATTACCAAGTACTCAAGATCTGCTATGGTTAAAAGCCTGCATAAATTCTTGGGTATGGTAAATATTTTACCGTCATTTTCTTCCGGGAGCAGCTCATATCATGAAGCCTCTTTTCGATATACTGTTCATAAACGTCAGAACCATCCATTGGGCTGAAGAGGAAAACAATGCCTTCTTGAAGACTAAAGATTTGCTGACTCATGTCATTATGCTCAGTTACCCAAGTTTAAATGCAGCCACTGCCCTTTCTACAGATGGTTTCAGAATGGCTATAGCTAGGTGCACTTCATTGATATGTCAACGGGCAATGGAAACATTTAGTATTCTTTAGCCTCCATCTTCGTGGAGCAGACAAAAAATACAGTGCTTTTGATAATAAGCTTTTGGCCATTTACTTGTTTATTCAACACTTGTGTTATCTTTTTTGGAGGGCAGAGATTTTACTATGTACACTGACCACAAGCCCTTAAGATTTGCATTTTCCAAGGTTGCAGAGCCCTGGTAAGATCGACAGCTACAGCAAATATCGTTCATTTCAGAATTCTCCACAAAAATACTACATTTTTTCGGAAAAGACAATAGTAGCTGATGCACTTTCCCAATCTGCTTCACTTGAGGTTTTGTCTGTAGATCATGATATTGTCTGCATAGTGTTATGAACCCAGATGACCCATAAACCCAGCAGCAATAGAAATTCACTTAAATAATTACTTAAACTAAAGTTACTTACAATTATCTTTAAACATGAAAACAGGATCAAACTTTAACTTATTACTATTAACTTAACCCCCTTCTAATTCGAAGAACACTTGTAAGTTCAGAAAAGTTCTTTGATTCACAGTCCAATCTCACTTCTCACTCGTCCAAGTTCACTGGTATCAGGCAATCCTTACACTGTGCCCAGAATTTAACATTTATGAATTTAACCAGGCTTTGGTGCTTGAAAGGTAAATGATTATCATTCAAGAAGGTTCTTGTCGGTTTTCAGAGAGAGATTTGTTGATTGTTAGACACCCACAACTGATCCCTTCTGATCAGCTACTTCAGTGTTTTTCCGAAGAAACTTACCCCATCAGGGTCTCCCAGATGATAACCTCTCTTTCAGATCGCCACAGAGTTTCTTTTCTGTTTCCCTTATTTCAAGTGAAATATTATACAGCCAGTCATCTCCTCTTGTATGGACTACAAGGGCTTTGAACAGGCTGAACTAAGAACTCACAACCAAGAACTCACAACCAGTCTTCAAACTGAAATCTTTCCACAAGCCAGCTTGTCCTGTTCCAGTCCCAGCTACACACACACACACACACACACACACACACACAAAAGCTGTTTTTCTCTCTCTCTGCTTGCAAAACCACATGACCTTACTAGAACAGCAAACTGCATTCAGACAGACTGCGGCACTGGACTTAATCTTCAAGTCCATTCATCTGTTGCTTTCCAAAACAATAATCCATTACTTCACAGCATGTCGACTCTGTGCATGGTCTCTCACATCCATCGATTAGATCGACCGTTCATATGGATTCGGGCAGGTTCGTGTGGCACGGTCTTAAAAAAGACATTACACAAATGGCGAGGTCCTGCATCGCCTGCCAACAAGCAAAAGTTCAGCGGCATATTAAGGCACCACTGCAAACCTTCCTGGAAGTTACTTGATGTTTTGCTCTCATCCACGTGGACATCATTGGTCCACTTCCAGTTTCAAGAGGATACCGTTAACTTTTTATGCAGTGGCCTGAGGCCATGCCTATGGTAGATGCTGCTACAGGCATGCGCTTGGGTGTTCATCAATTCCTGGGTGTCTCATTTTGGTTTCCTGATGCATTTAAATTCATATAGAGGACCACAATTTACTTCCTCACTGTGGATGGCCTTGTCTCGTTTGCTCGGTACAATTCATCATATGAATGCTTATCATCCCAGGCCAATGGAATGGTGGAAAGATTTCATCGCATCTTAAGTCAGCCTTGATGGCTCGATTAGAGAACCCGAACTGGGCTGATGAGCTGCCCTGGGTATCACTGGTGTTATGAGCCCAAAGGACTCCAAAGCCCAGCAGTAATAGAAATGGTTACTTAAACAAAAAATGCTTTTAATTTTTTTTAAACATAAGAACAAGATCAATTTTAAACTTATTATCAACTTAACCTAATGTAACCCTTCTAATTCTAAGCACACATGTATGTAATATGTACATGTTCAGCAATGTTCTCTTTTTCCACTGTGCAATCATTCACTTCTCCAAGTTCACCAGTATCAGATAATTCTCATACTGTAAACGGAATTCAACATTTATGAATCTTCACCAGGTTCCGGTTCTTAAATTTAAATGGTTACTGCTCAGGAAGGTTCTGGTCGGTTTTAGAGAGATATTTGTTGCTTGTTGGACACACACTAACTGATTTCCTCCAATTAGTCACTTCAGTGTCTTGCCGAAGAATCTTTCCCCATCATGCGTTTTCTAAATGATAACCTCTTCTTCCAGGTCACCACAGAATTCCTTTCATTTCTCTTTTTTTCAGAAGAAACACTCTAGCCAGCCATTTCCTCTTGTAAAAACTACAAGGGTTTTGAACAGGCTGAACTCAGAACTCACAACCTGTCTTCAAAATGGGATTTTCAAGAAGCCTGCCAGCTTGCCATTTTGCATCCTCAAGTGCTACTGTAGAACTGACTTCTCTCATTCTCAGAGAAGAATCCGGTTTGTTTTTTCCTCTCTCTGCTTGTAAAAACCAAAAACCTCTCCCAAGGCTCCAAACCCAATTTTTGAAAGATCTTAAAAGTACTTGCCCGTACACAATAGATCAGCATGGCTTTTGCAAAGCCAAAAGGACCCTCAACATCTAGCTTTAGCAAAGCTCGTACATCTTAAATTAGGTCTTTTGTGAAATGTTACCCTGTTTGTGATATGACTACACTAAACCCCCACAATCTCTTTTAAAGACAAAATTATCCATAACCGTACTAATATAACCCGTAACTCTGGGCATTAGAACAACTCTAAAGGAGGGCCTCCAAGCTTCATCTAAGGACCTCGTGTGGTTCCAGGGGCATTCGCCCCTTACCATTCCAACTCCAGCGATGATCCTAAGGAACTGTTGAGCAGGCTAAGGGAGACAGTAGGAAAATTGACCCCTATACCACCATCTTCACACGGAGAACACTCTTCTTTTGTACCTGAAGACCTCAAAAATTGCGAGTATGTCTTCATCCAAAAGGAAACACTTGGTCAACCTTTACAGACACCCTACGAAGAACCTTACAGGATTCTCAAACAAACTAAGTCGACCTGTATTTTGGACATTGGAGGGAAACCACAGTCTTTCATTATCGACAGGCTTAAACCAGCTCATGTGGACAAGTCTTCCCCAATGCAGCAGCCAACAGTCTGTCGCAGAGGTTGACAACCTAAAAGGCAGATAAACAGTTCTTCCGGTTCTGGGGTGGGCCGTGTAGCAGCGCTATGGCAGCACAACTCCCAGGAAGGATCGAACTGGCCATGTGACGTCAGTGTGTGATGACGTCCTCGCAATTCGAGCGCGTGATTCTGGCTTTTAAAAGGTTGTGCAGGTGATGAAGAGTAAGTCTGTTTGATTCACTTGAGAAACACCTTGTGTTGTTATTTTGTCATGTCCACAGTAATTTCAGTGGCCACAGTTGGAATATTTTTTTTTAAATCTTAATTTTTTTAATTAATCTTAAGTAGTGAATGGTATTTTTATATTATCCAATATTCCAGTGCTGTCTTCGTGGAAGAGCAGTTCATTTAATCCAATTTCTTTACAATCTCCCCATAGCCATATAAATATTCAAAGTTGGCATGAGAACAAATCTAATCAATGGGGATGGGGGGGGGGGGGGGGGTGAGATCATTAGGGTAACAGGGTGTAGGCACAAACTGCTGTTCATATGGCAATTTCATGTGCCATTTGGTGGGGGGGGAGCACGATGTTTGCCCATGTATAAGCAGGGTCAATATGTATAACCATACTGCCGAATTGACATTCCGTTCATTTGACTGTTCAAATGCAAATTCTTTACAAGTACCGAATGAAGCGCTGGATGTCTTCGCTAGTTTCTGCACTTGAATCTGCAGCTTAAAGACCTACAACTTTGGGTTCTAACCGTACTCCTGCATCTATGTATTTTAGCCAGTGTCAATGGGAATAAAACAATTTTCAAAAGCAACCATTTTGTGCTTCAGACCTTTTTCCCGATGGTAGCAGAAGTGAAGAGGGCATGGCCTGGGTGGTGGGAGTCTTTGAGGATAAAGGCTGCTTTTTTAAGACACCATCTCATGGAGTGGTCTGGTACCTGTGATGTTGCAGGCCGAGTTAACAACCCTCTGATGTTTATTCTTGTCCTGAGAGTTGGCGCCTCCATACCAGGCAGTGATGCAACCAGCCAGAATGCTCTCAGTGGTACACCTGTAGAAGTTTACAAGTCTTCAGTGACATACCAAATCTCCTCAGACCTCACAAAGTATAGTCGCTGGCAAGCCTTCTTCGTGATTGCATCAACATGGAAGCTCTAGGACAGATCCTCGGAAATGTTGACACCCAGGAATTTGAAGCTCTTGACCCTCTCCACTACTGAGCCCTCGATGAGGACTTGGTCACGTTCCCGACTTCCTCCTGACATCCAGTCATCTCCTTGGTTTTGCTGACGTTGAGTCAAGGAGGGAGATAGCTCAACAAGCTTGTAGATAGCATTGGAATTGTGCCTGGCCACTCAGTCATGGGTGTATAATGAGTAGAGCAGTGGGCTAAGCACACATCGTTGGGGTGCGCCTGTATTCATAATCAGTGAGGATTATTGTTCTCTCTCACACACACACTGCACGACATGGCACACAATTTGAAATAGACTATATACTCCACTCATACCGAAGAAATGCAGACAGACCCAAAAATCATTCAACATTTTGCATAATGATCATGAAGTCCAAGGCTGGCATCATAAAGTGAATTAAACACCTGACTTACCTTTAGAAGAGTTGCAGGCAGCAAGTGTTGGTGATGAATCTCCCAAGAATGATGTCCTTTCACTCAGTTGTGCATTTTCAGGTTAAGTCCCTCTCACATGCTAGCTGAACCAACTGGGCCCTTCTTTTGTGGTCCGAAAATACATTTCTCAGAGTGGAGAATGAATTCTCGCACATTGCTGTCAAGGCGCCAAATGTTAAGGCATGCTTGAAAACAGTCAATACACTGGGCATTCCAATCAATGTGTGTGGTGCTTTGAGAGGTCCAATCCCCTTCGATTGGCTGTGATTGTTTTTGTGATCTGTAAAACAGTTTAGCGACTTCATACTCTGTCTCAATTATAGTGATTATATCACTTTCTGGATTCAGTGCAACAAGTGCACTTGCCATCTATGAATTGCACTCACTGAATCTGTGATCTCTCTCTCTCTCCAAGCACTGAATCAATAGTGTTGTAGTAGTCTCCGAAGTTCTGTTTTTTTTCCATCATCCCTGTGTCCTTTAATTCCCATAACAACATAATCATCCATAATAATGTTCACTTTGCATCTCCATTTGGTGATCGTGAATTTCAATGATGTGCTGGCACACCTTACTAAACTCCTCGTCATAACAGAATTTCCTTACACAAGCTGTTGCACTAACCATGATATTTAAACCTGTCATCAAGTCAGATTCCCCTTTCTGTAGAAGCTTTTTTGGGGGTCCAACAGGGACCATCAAGAACTGTGTCCACTAACTTGGCAATGAATGCGAAACTGGGCTCAGTCATCTCACGCATCAGGCCCACAGCCTGCATTTATATCTCTGCACTATAGACCAGCACAGAGTCATTCTGTCTAGTCAAAAGAGATGTTATGTCATTGAAGGATTTTTAAAATGACTGACAGTGGCAAGATGTCCTGTCCATCTGTTCCAGAAGGCATTTAAGATGCATACCCTTACAGTGCACAACAATGTGGGCTCCTTGCAGAATTTGTAGAGGGCATCACACACGTGAAAGAAATCCACTGTCTACAGCTGTCTCTGCTGACATTGGGTGTACTACCACTAAGTGTAGCTGATGATTAAGACCGTGTACATAAGGTATCTCATGACCTAGTTTCTCTTGCAGTAGTTTCTGGACACCACCATGCTTCCCAGACATCTGAGCAGCCCCATCAAATGATCAGTATTTGATCTTGATGGGCCATTTTTGGCCTACTCCTGTTCCTACTTCCTATGTTCCTATGTTCCTAAATATCTGGCTTAGAATCTTTTATATGTCCGGTCCAACTTCATTGAGCTCTACCAAAATGGTGTGTGCTAATGTCTGTGCATCACCTTTGCCAGCTGTTGCTGTGGTTACCAGAAGCTTGGTGACTTCATATTTACATTTACAAATTGAATGACAATTGATCTATTTTCACACCAATCCATCTACTTTCAAAGAGTAGTAGGAGTTGCCTACTTCTTCCACTATAGCCTCTGTTACCACCTCCTGAGTGTACTTATGAATTCATTTTGTATGACATTACAGGTGTATGTTCTGTTGCGAGGGATGGTTTTCACAATCAGGATCCTTTTTAAATGTATAGTCCAGTCAGAGAGGAAAAGTCCACTCCCCCGCTCCAACATGTTATCAAAAGTTTGTCTTCCCTTATAAAGGCTGTTGGTTTTTCACCAAAAATCCGAGAACATCAATGAGATAGGAAACACAATACCCGTTCTTTCATAGTTAGTCTGCATTGACAAGTGTTGAAACCTCCTGTCCATTATTGACACACCTCTCCTGCTCCTTCCACGGTGTATAGCAAGAAATAGGGTCCTTTGAAGATTAGTGTTTTTGAGATCCCTGATCTCTCTCCACAGCAATTTTCCAGTTACAAAAGCCACACTCAAAGACATCCAGTGCCCGAGACCTCCGAGTGGTGCTTCACAGCAAAAGCAAAATGCTGCATCAGCCTTGGTACTGTAAACAAGCCATTCTTAGTTGTGATACCAAGCAGAGACAAATGAATGCTTCCTAAATGCTGGCAGGGTACCGTTAAGCGATTTGGTTGGGCTAGTCAGTCCCGAGATCATCTATGGCTATGGGTTGTCTTCCACAGCTAGTGCTCACTTTAGCAGTTGCATCATGGCTGCTCGCAGGAGGCTGTGGCTGAGCGCAAGCACATTTGCTCCCTCTTCCATTGAAGAGGCAAATAAGTATATCCATTTTCTTATATCCATTTCTGTTGTTAATGTGTCTTCATGAATCAATTCACAACAGAGGAATGGTAAGCACACTTTATTCAGCTTTAAACACGGCACACATACTACTTGCAATCCTAACGCAACTTCCATTATGTCACATGCGCATACCACGCATTACCAACAGAACTCCCTTTCAGACATCATTTGTGTAGGTTTTTTTTCTTTTCATTTAGCAAAAAGGTTTTAGTATAATAACTAAGCAAAGTTTTGCTCCAAAGGCTTGGCCTGCAAGTGGGTGGAGGGGCACAATAACTCATTTAGGGGAGGCATAGGCCGCAGATGCTCCCCCATCCACCATGATGCTGGCCGTGCAAATATTTTCATTTTATTTGGTTCTCTTTTTGAAATTCTTGTTGAGTCTGGTTCCATCACCCTTTCAGTTTGAGTATTGCCTGTTCTGCTGCATTTAAAGCAAACCTTTGGAATACAGTATATTATACTTGCACTTGTCAGTACAGTGAGCGAAAGGGAGTTGAATCAACTGATTTCAATAGAACTCTCACATGTGTTTAAATCCCTCAGAACCCGATGATGCTTGCAACTCCTGGGACCTTTATGGCATCAAGCACTAACTAGGCTGTGGGGTTTCCCCCACACCCTGAGCTCTCAGAGTCAGATCTGCCACGGACTTGCCCGCAACTCTGTGAGCTGCCACAGTATGGAAAATATTATAAACATTGTCAACTGGATTCAAATATTGTTCCGTAGTAATTTCACATGAAATGTCTGTGTAATGAATACATCAAAGATAAATTCTAAAATTTCAAGAAGAGGCATGTAACATTTTTGCTTGTGTGACTCTTAGCTGAAAGCAGATCATCAGTTTGTTGAGTTTGATATTGTGTTTATATGAATGGTATTTATAAACCGTGATAAACTCTCTTAGTAGTGGAGAATTGTGCTGGTCATTAGATGTACATGCATTTAAAAATATTGGCCTCTATTAATTTTCCTCTGTTTCCTCCATTTTCCTGTGAGAGAAATGTATTCTTTTCTAAAATTTAAGGATATTAAGATGTTTGAGTTTTTTTGTTAAGACTACATTTTCTCCCACACTTCCTCCAAACAAACACATGAAGTTGCAGTCACTTTGTTGTGAAACACAAAGGACTGCAGATGCTATGATTGTAGTAAAAGCACAAATACTGGAGGAACTTGGCAGGTTTCACAGGGTCCATAGGAGGTAAAGGTATATTACTGATGTTGTGGGCCTAAGCCTTTCTTCAAGCTACCTTGATGAAGGGGTTCAGGCCCAAAATGTCAATAATATACCTTTACCTCCTATGGGCATTGCAAGACCTGTCGAGTGCCTCCAGTATTTCTTGCATTTTTCTGGGTTGAAAGAACAAAGTCCACATTAGGAGATTGTACATTCTCCTCATGTCTGCTTGGATTTTCTCTGGGTGTCCTGGTTTCCTCCAACCGTTCCAAAATGTACTGGGGGTGTAGGTTAATGGGGTGTAATCGGACAAACCCATGGGCCAAAATGGCCTGTTACTGTGTTGTATGTCCAAATTTTTTTTTTTTTTTTAATTATTAACAGGAACTAGGTTGAAACCACCCTTGGTTAGAATTCCTAAATTTGAAGATATCACATCTGGGAGTTAGAAGTGAATGTCAGTACTGAAAAAAGAATGCATTAGAGGATGATGTTGATAAATATAAAATGGGAAAATGTTTGCTAAAGAAGTTTCAATATGCTTTAGAAAGGATGTCATTTATTACATGAATATATACGAGATAGACAACAGACTCATCAAGGCAAATAGCGCCTTTGGAAGACTACACAAAAGAGTCTGGAAAAACAACCAACTGAAAAACCTCACAAAGATTAGCGTATACAGAACCGTTGACATACCCACACTCCTGTTCGGCTCCAAATCATGGGTCCTGTACCGGCATCACCTACGGCTCCTAGAACGCTTCCACCAGCGTTGTCTCCGCTCCATCCTCAACATTCATTGGAGCGACTTCATCTCCAACATCGAAGTACTCGAGAGGGCAGAGGCCGACAGCATCGAATCCACGCAGCTGAAGATCAAACTGCACTGGGTAGGTCACGTCTCCAGAATGGAGGACCATCGCCTTCCCAAGATTGTGTTATATGGCGAGCTCTCCACTGGCCACCGAGACAGAGGTGCACCAAAGAAGAGGTACAAGGACTGCCTAAAGAAAGCTCTTGGTGCCTGCCACATCAAACCGTGCATCTTGGCACCTCACAGTTCGGCAGGCAGCAACCTCCTTTGAAGAAGGCCACAGAGCCCACCTCACTGTCAAAAGACAAAGGAGGAAAAACCCAACACCAACCAACCAATTTTACCTTGCAACCGCTGCAACCATGTCTGCCTGTCCCGCATCGGGCTCGTCAGCCACAAACGAGCCTGCAGCTGATGTGGACTTTACCCCTCCATAAATCTTCGTCCGCGAAGCCAAGCCAAAGATGTACAGTGGCAAAGAGGAACAAAGAGAAATTTAATTTTTAATGATACAGCAGGGAAGAAGCCCATTCCAGCCATTGAAACCTGTGCTGCCCAATTAATCTACCAATACCATATGTTTTTGAGGGTGGGAGGAAACCAAAGCATCCATAGAAAATCCATGCAGGTCACAGGGGAAATCGTAGAAACTCCTTACAGTGCCAGATTCTAACTGGTCACTTGTGCTGTAATTGCATTGCACTAACTGCTGTGTTAACTGTGCCACCCTTGAACTTAAGGTATCAATGCACAAAGAAAATGAACAAAGCACTCAGATTTATTTCTAGAGTGGCAAAATCAAAAACTGGGCAAGTGTGTCAAGCGACATTGAAACCTGGATGGAACACAATTGAGGATGTTATTTCTTCAAGGAGGCTTTGTGCACAACATTTCTGTTGTCCACCTGGTCATTATTCCTCAGATAGAGTTCAAGTGAACATCTGTTTCAGGAGTTGGTGGTTCTGGCTTTAATACCTCTGTATCTCTTTCCTGACAGGAGTAGCTGGAAGATGCTGCATGCAAGGTAGTCAGGGTCTTTAACAATTTTGTGAGCCTTCTTCAGTCAATGACAATGATCCCGGTAGATCACTTTGATGGTGTGGGGGGGGGGGAGGGGAGGAGAGGGAGACCCCAGTGATGCTCTCTGCCACTTCTTTCGTCATGTGGATGGACCTCCGATCTCATGCTCTACAGCAACTGTACCACACTGTGATGCTGCCAGCCAGGACACTCTTAATAGAGCTCCTATAGAAAGTTTATATAATGGTGGTCAGTAGCCTTGCCGTCTCAGTCTTCTTGGGAAGTGTGATCACTGATGCGCCTTCCTGACAAGTGAGGAAATTGCCACCAAGATAGGTCACTACTTATGTGGACTCTCAAGGAACTTGGTCCCCTCTTCTCTCTACACTACAGAGTTTTTGATGTACAGTGGAAGGCTGTTGTCCTTAATCCTCCTGAAGCCCACAATCATCTCCTTTTGTTCATATTGAGATTCGGTTTGTTACTCTTACACCATATCACAAGATTTTCCACCTCTACTCTGTAGTGCAACTCATCATTGTTGCTGATGAGGCCAACTACTGTCATGCCATCTGCAATTTGATGACACTTATGGAGCTGGAGCTGTCATTGCAGTGCACCAGTACTCAACGTGACTGTGCTTGATGTTCTGCTACTGACCCAGGCAGACTGTGGTCTGTCTGTTATCAATTTTCAGTTATGAGTTGTGGCAAGACCAATCCAAAAGCATTTGTGGTATGGAGTTGAGGACTCTAAAAGACAAAGTTGCAGTTTAGGAGGTCATTGTGGTATTTCCTACCAGCAGGTATAATCTGCTTTTTTTTGCTTCTGACAAGTTCACTCCTGTTGGGGCTTGAGTGTTTGGGCTGTAGTTGGCTTGTACAGAATTGTTGAAACCATCCCTGACATGGCTGTCAGTGAGTTGCTGGACCTCATGCACGCCCTCTAACCACCACCTGTTCTATAAGAACACAATGCCTTCCTGTGCCTGTGGCGCTGTTTATTTATCCTTGAGTAATGTTGTAACCTTGAGTCCTTGAGTAACGTCGGTCTGCCCTCATTGCACATGAACTCCTCAGACTCGACATCGACATAGCCGCTCTCAGTGAAGTCCGCCTGGCAGATGTAGGCAGCCTCCAAGAACGCAGCGCGGGCGACACACTCTACTGGTCTGGCAAGCCTTCGGATGAACGACACCTATCTGGTGTAGGCTTCATGGTCAAGAGCTTCATTGCCTCCAAACTCGAAAACCTTCCGACAGGCCTCTCGGACCGAATCATGTCCATGCGACTCCCACTTCAAAACAAGCGTCACATCACCCTCATCAGTGTCTATGCTCCAACCCTCCAGGCGGAACCAGCAGAAAAGAACAAGTTCTACACCGACCTGCGCAACCTCATCCAACGTACCCCTACAGCCGACAAGGTTGTCATCCTGGGCGACTTCAACGCTCGTGTCAGCAAAGTCTCAGAAACCTGGCCAGGAATCCTGGGCAAGCATGGCGTCGGTAAGTGCAACGACAATGGGCGCCTCCTGTTGGAGCTCTGCGCAGAACAGCGACTTGTCATTACAAACACCCTTTTTCAGCAGAGGGACAGCCTTAAGACCACCTGGATGCATCCTCGATCCAAACACTGGCACCTCCTGGACTACATCCTGGTGCGAGAAAGTGACAAACAAGATGTGCTCCACACCAGGGTCATGCCTAGTGTAAGGTAAAACATCATGAGATGGGAATGTGTGAGGAGTTACCCTGTACAGGGCTGTAACAAGAAGGGGAGGTGTCCTTGTACTCCTGTTAGGTAAAACATCATGAGATGGGAATGTACAGGGCTGTAACAAGATGTGAATGCATCCTTGTACTTACAAGATAAGAGAGACATTGATGGATTGAGAGGCAGGAAGCTAGCAGGGAAAGGATAGCAACAGTTTTAGTCATTGGACAAGTAATGATATGATGATGTTCTAAGCATGTATCCAAGGGTATAAAAAAATCACCATTTTGCTGATAACGGCAGAATGCATTCTCCGACTAACATGGTTAGTCGCAAGTGTTACAATCCGGTAATAAAGAACAAAGAACCCTGATTTCGACTCAGCCTGGTGTTTGTCTCACTCATTCATGAACAAAGCAGACCTAACACTAGCGCGGAATGCCACACTGACCACCGGCTGGTTCGCTGCAAGCTCAAACTTCACTTCAAGCCAAAGCCCAGGAACAATAAAGCCCCCAGAAAGAGGTTCAATGTTGGAAACCTGCAGTCAGACGAAGCGAGAGGAAACTTCCAGGCAAACCTCAAAGCAAAGCTCGACGTTGCAACCCGCCTCACGGACCCGTCCCCTGAAACCCTCTGGGATCAGTTGAAGACTACCATACTGCAATCCACTGAAGAGGTACTGGGCTTCTCCTCCAGGAAAAACAAGGACTGGTTTGACAAAAACAGCCAGGAAATCCAGGAGCTGCTGGCAAAGAAGTGAGCTGCCCACCAGGCTCACCTTACAAAGCCGTCCTGTCCAGAGAAGAAACAAGCCTTCCGTCGCGCATGCAGCCATCTTCAGCGCAAACTCCGGGAGATCCAAAATGAGTGGTGGACTAGCCTCGCCAAACGAACCCAGCTCAGCGCGGACATTGGCGACTTCAGGGGTTTCTACAAGGCTCTAAAGGCTGTGTACGGCCCCTCACCCCAAGTCCAAAGCCCGCTGCGCAGCTCAGACGGCAAAGTCCTCCTCAGCGACAAGATCTCCATCCTCAACCGATGGTCAGAACACTTCCAATCTCTTTTCAGTGCCAACCGCTCAGTCCAAGATTCCGCCCTGCTCCAGCTCCCTCAACAGCCCCTAAGGCTAGAGCTGGATGAGGTTCCCACCCTGGATGAGACATATAAGGCAATCGAACAACTGAAAAGTGGCAAAGCAGCAGGTATGGATGGAATCCCCCCAGAAGTCTGGAAGGCTGGCGGCAAAACTCTGCATGCCAAACTGCATGAGTTTTTCAAGCTTTGTTGGGACCAAGGTAAACTGCCTCAGGATCTTCGTGATGCCACCATCATCACCCTGTACAAAAACAAAGGCAAGAAATCAGACTGCTCAAACTACAGGGGAATCACGTTGCTCTCCATTGCAGGCAAAATCTTCGCTAGGATTCTACTAAATAGAATAATACCTAGTGTCGCCGAGAATATTCTCCCAGAATCACAGTGCGGCTTTCGCGCAAACAGAGGAACCACTGACATGGTCTTTGCCCTCAGACAGCTCCAAGAAAAGTGCAGAGAACAAAACAAAGGACTCTACATCACCTTTGTTGACCTCACCAAAGCCTTCGACACCGTGAGCAGGAAAGGACTTTGGCAAATACTAGAGCGCATCGGATGTCCCCCAAAGTTCCTCAACATGATTATCCAACTGCACGAAAACCAACAAGGTCGGGTCAGATACAGCAATGAGCTCTCTGAACCCTTCTCCATTAACAATGGCGTGAAGCAAGGCTGTGTTCTCGCACCAACCCTCTTTTCAACCTTCTTCAGCATGATGCTGAACCAAGCCATGAAAGACCCCAACAATGAAGACGCTGTTTACATCCAGTACCGCACGGATGGCAGTCTCTTCAATCTGAGGCGCCTGCAAGCTCACACCAAGACACAAGAGAAACTTGTCCGTGAACTACTCTTTGCAGACGATGCCGCTTTAGTTGCCCATTCAGAGCCAGCTCTTCACCGCTTGACGTCCTGCTTTGCGGAAACTGCCAAAATGTTTGGCCTGGAAGTCAGCCTGAAGAAAACTGAGGTCCTCCATCAGCCAGCTCCCCATCATGACTACCAGCCCCCCCACATCTCCATCGGGCACACAAAACTCAAAACGGTCAACCAGTTTACCTATCTCGGCTGCACCATTTCATCAGATGCAAGGATTGACAATGAGATAGACAACAGACTCGCCAAGGCAAATAGCGCCTTTGGAAGACTACACAAAAGAGTCTGGAAAAACAACCAACTGAAAAACCTCACAAAGATCAGCGTATACAGAGCCGTTGTCATACCCACACTCCTGTTCGGCTCCGAATCATGGGTCCTCTACCGGCACCACCTACGGCTCCTAGAACGCTTCCACCAGCGTTGTCTCCGCTCCATCCTCAACATCCATTGGAGCGCTTACACCCCTAACGTCGAAGTACTCGAGATGGCAGAGGTCGACAGCATCGAGTCCACGCTGCTGAAGATCCAGCTGCGCTGGATGGGTCACGTCTCCAGAATGGAGGACCATCGCCTTCCCAAGATCGTGTTATATGGCGAGCTCTCCACTGGCCACCGTGACAGAGGTGCACCAAAGAAAAGGTACAAGGACTGCCTAAAGAAATCTCTTGGTGCCTGCCACATTGACCACCGCCAGTGGGCTGATAACGCCTCAAACCGTGCATCTTGGCGCCTCACAGTTTGGCGGGCAGCAACCTCCTTTGAAGAAGACCGCAGAGCCCACCTCACTGACAAAAGGCAAAGGAGGAAAAACCCAACACCCAACCCCAACCAACCAATTTTCCCTTGCAACCTCTGCAACCGTGTCTGCCTGTCCCGCATCGGACTTGTCAGCCACAAACGAGCCTGCAGCTGACGTGGACTTTTTACCCCCTCCATAAATCTTCGTCCGCGAAGCCAAGCCAAAGAAGAATGTTGTAGCATCTAATCCAGGAATGACTTATGGTTAATTAATTCTGCAATCTTGTGATTTTCAGCATGGTTGAAAAATTAAGACACTTTAAGCACAACCCATACAATGTAAATTTTTAGAATTCCCTTGGGCTGGATGTTGACAGATTGCCTGTTAATCCCTGAGAAAAGCTACTACTGTCCTTCCTTGAGCTTCTTGAATAAAAAGGATATGCAATATTTATTTTGTTTCCCTTTTGCTTCCATTTATATTTATTGTTTTTCTCTCTTCCTGGTGTCTTGCCTGTTAATTATACCTAAATTGTTGGTGTGAGTTGTGTACTTGTGTGGCCACAGCAAATAAGGCTTTCATTGCATCTGTATTTTGTATTTATGTAAATAACAATAAACACCCATTTGTAAAATTAGTTGTAGAAATGCAAACATTGCTGTCAGAGATTTCCACCTCTACTGGATATGCTCCTGTTATTCCTCACTGACAGACTGTACACTGAAAACATTGGCATAAAATGTATGCATCTTTTGCCAGTGATTTGGTCGAAAAATGTTGGAGTGATATTGTTTATAGATCAACTCCACCTTAACTTCTGTGCCTGCATACTGTGCCATGGAAATCAGATGAGCTGCGAGTCAGAGGTCTGTGTGTCTAATTTGTTCATCTGCCACTGCACTCAGCACTGAGTTCATGGACCGAGAAGAAATAGCTTCTGAGTAGCCAGGTGCACTTTAAATGGCTTACTGGCTTTAAAACGTTATGTGCAGATAAGCGGTTTATGTCTTTTAATTTTTTTTCCCCCAATCTAATGTATTTACATAATTTCTAACAGGCCTTTTTAAAAAAAATTGTTTTAATATTTTTAAGTGATTTTATTTATAAAACATTATTTATATTCATTTAAACTGTTTTAAACATTAGATACATTTTTTTTTAAAGTAGTTCCATGGTCTTTGGCCACAAAGTTGATGCAGGGGTGGGACCTCAGGATCTTCCACCTTGAATCCAGTTCTGCATGCGAAAATAGAATGTAGAACAGTACACAACAGAAGCAGGAGTTTCAACCTATGTGTTTGCACTGAGCAGGATGCCAAAATTAAACTAAAACTGATGATTGAATACAATCTCTTTCCCTCTATCCCCTGCATACCTATTCTGGATAGGTCTATCTGGAAACTTATTAAATGCTACTAACGTATTTGCTTCCACCACTAATCTATTATTTAGCATAAGAACAATGTTCCGTCACTGCACAGATTCCAACTGCAAATTCAATTTACAGAATTTACATAACTCCCACTTGTAGGTGAACCATATCACCACATCCAAGAGAACAGTTTAGGTACCCATTTCACAGATTAATCCATCGGAATGGTATGAACTTACTCATTAGATCTACACTAAAGAGGACTCAAAGTTAGGTCCATTAATTTTGGAGTCAATTTTTTTTCTCTGTGATGCCATGGTGATAGTCACAGAGAAGGTAAACTTTACATGTGCATATTCATGTGAAGCAAGAAAGTCTGCAGATGCTGTGACTGTAGTTAATACACAAAAAGGCTGGAGAAACTCAGGTTCTGTAGTATCCATAGGAGAAAGACGTATAACTATCATCAGGCCTAAGCCCTTCGTTAATATACAAGCAAAAAGCAGACAGCCATCTGAATAAAAAGGCAGGAGGGAAGGGAAGAAGGGGGATGAGCACAGGCCAACAGCCAAGAGGCCATATCCAGAGTAGTGGGCTGGATTTCAAATAACAAGTAGGCAGACTACAGAAAATAAATTGAAAATCCAGAGGCATGGAGACAAAATAACAACCTCTCTCATAATGTCAATGATAATTGTTGACTTCAGGAGAGGGGAGTTCACACCTCCAAATACATCAACAGTATTGAGGCTGAAAAGATAACTTCAAGCTCTTTGGAATTGGTTTGTCCAGCGACCTGACCTTGCACAAGTTCATTGACAAGTCATTCAAGAAAGTGCACCACCTACTTTCTTGGACCAAAGAAGTTGAACATGTCACCTCCCCTTGTCCCTCAATATTTTCAACAGGTTCATTATTAAAAACATGTTGGATGCATTACAGTGTGGTATGGGATCTGCTTTGCTCCAGATTGAAAAAGCTACATAAGGAAGTGAATGCAGCTCAGAACTTATCCTGCATCTCCCAACATTCTAAAAGTCCCATCTCACCTCAGATACATTCTCTTCTTCCTCTCCACATTGGGAAGAAGGCTTAAGAGTATACAAGTGCGCACCAGCAGGCGCAAAGTCAATTCTATCCCTGCATTTATCAGGCTCATGAATGAAACCCACGTTATCATACTGTCCTTGCTTGGTGCAAATTGTTCATTCTTTTCACTGTAAATTGTGCTCTTTACATGGCTGTATGAAATGTTAGAGATAACTTGTTTGTTTGTTCATAGAAGAATCCTTCTTGCTGTTACTGAGTATTTTGTGACAAAAACTTATAAACAGTTAATTTTTAGTTAGTTAGCACACACACTGAAGAATGCAACTGATCTGGCCCAATCACTGGCACTGTAAAGGCATTGCGCTAACCACTATGCCAACCTTGCCATCCTGTGGAAAGTATATTGATAGGTTGTATCGCAGCCTGGTTTGGTAATTTGACACTCCAGGAATGCAGAAGGCTCCAAAATGTAACAAACATAGCCAGGATCAACATAGGCTCTGACCTCCAATCCAAGAAGCCAGTGAACAAAATAAAAGACTCATCAACCTGGTCACATTATCTTCTCACTGCTTTCACTGGGTAGAAGGTACAGAAGCCAGAAGACCAGCTCTTTCAGGTTCAATAACAGTTTCCCGCACCCTCCCCACCGCCCCCCCCCCCCGGCACTGCTATCAGGCTTTTGAAAATCCCTTGGTTGTGCTCCAACACCAAGATTGTTTGTGCTATTACTAAGTCACTTTTATTTGCAATGTATAACTGAATATTTATTATCTATTTTTGTTTTTGAGTATTTATTGTCTTTTTAATTCAATTAAATTCTTAGTATGTCGTTCAATGCACAGAAGTGCTGGGTAAATGCACCACACTTTCGGCAAACTTTCCTGTTTATCTTTATATGTAGTTTTTTTTTGAAACTTGCTTTTTAGTTTTTTCTTTGCAAGTAAGAATTTCAATGCATATGTGCATTTTTACAACATATCTAACAATAAACATTATCAGTTGAAGAACTATTGCTTGGTCTCTACAGCTGTTACTGGCCCATTGTTGAATGCAGAGTGCAGTAAAGGATTAAAAATGAGTAAAATTGTTACTGAGAAACCACAAAAGCATCTGTGAACATTTGTAAGCAAGATGATTGGCAAATGGTATTTCTCTGCAACTGATACCAAAATTCAGGCTTTTGCATTACATTGTAACAAAAAAAACTTCATTTGTCTGCGGAATAAAGATTACAAACTATTTCATCCAGAGTGTCGCCTATTCGATCATAGAAATTGAAGATGGTTATGGAGCTGACCTTTTCTGTTGTGGATATTCTGGATTTAAGTACAACTGCAAATTCCCACATTACATTGTATATCTTTGATCTTGAATGATAAATTACTCATGTTCACAAAACATTGTTGGATTTCAATTAGAATCATATCTCCTGAATTTCTGTCAACTTTAGCAAGACAAAAGTAATGCTTCTCTTTACAAAATTATAAGAAATCTATTCTTAAATAATCATAATACCAATTTCTTTATCTATCATATGCAGGGAATTAAGAAGATTTCTCCAGAGCTATATCAAAATTTTAAAAATCATTATTTTGGTGACGAGGTTGTGACTTGCTTACATCTTTGCTCCATGCTAAAGAAACAATCAAATGGCTACTATCACTGTGAGACCTCACTTATCATGGGTAAGCATGTTTCTTTACATTCAGTTAACTTGGAGGTCTGAATTAATTTATCAGGGATCACCTCTGCCATTGAGCAAGTGATCAAATATAATTTTCAGATGAATGAGGTTTAAAAGTTGAAGGATCATCAGACCAAGGATCACAAATATAATTCTGACCCAATTTTTGCACCATTATTTTTTGAATATTTTATTTATTTCCAGACTTGAACACGAACAGTTTTCTACATTGTCAGTGATTACAAAGAAGCACTGACTACAGCTTATCCATATCTATTCTATACAGATTCCTATGTTGAGTCCAAGTTTATCCCCTCCCCTCTCTCCCCACCCCCACAATCCTCCATCCTTCCTTCCTGCACCCTGCCCCCAACACAACGCTTAACTAATCAAAAAAACGCAGGGCATTAAAAGCACTTGCAACAAAGGAGTAAATCATCAGGAAGTTGTAGGTTTGTCACAGCACGGCAGCCTGAGTTCGGGCTAATTTCTTTTCCTGACTTTACCTGGCTCCCCTCCCCTCCAAGGATGAGGAGGAAGCAGGAAAGGCAGGGCAATAAGGCACAGTAGTCCTCTTTATAACCGGGCTTCTGTGAAGTTTAAGTATGGTTGCCAAATCTTTTGGAAATTCACATACCTTTCCCTCAAGTTATAGGCAATTTTCTCCAAAGGAATACAGGCTTGCATTTCCTTGCTCCATTGTTCAATTCTCAGACAAGCGTCAGACTTCCAGGTTACAGCTATGCACTTCCTGGCCACCTCCAATGTGATCATTACAATTTGAATTTGAAATTTGGACAGCTTCATTTTAAGTCTTGTATCCATTATGTTACCCAACAGGAACAGCCCTGGGTCCTGTGAGAAGTCTTTTCCAATAATTTTCACTAGGATTTCGCCTAGTTCCACCCAAAATGGCCTCACCTTGGTACATGTCCAGGTCATGTGCACAAAGGTTCCTGTCTCAATGCCACATCCAACATTGATCTGATAATTCTGGTTTAGATCTATTCATCTTTTGCAGCGTCAGGTACAGCTGGTGCAAAAAAATTGTATTGCACTAGCCTGTTCTGCGCATCGATGACTGTAGTCATGTTGGTCCAATGCAGGTCAAGCCACCACTGCTCATCAATTGTTATTCCTCAAGTCCAACTCCCATTTGTCTTCATTTTTGAAAACTTCATTTAGGACCTTCCGCTTGGAGCAGAAAATACATTGCTGAAATAGATTTGTGTTCCCCCTTTGAATCATGGACTCTGTCACTGCACTTTGGTAGGACCCAATTTTTCCCTGTACAAAAGATCTCACCTGAAGGTAGCAGTGGAATGTTTTATTTGATAAATTGTACTTTTCTGCCCAAGTTGTTCGAATTACATTAGTTGCCCTGCTCGTAACAGTCCTCTATGCATCTGATTCCATTTCGACACCAGGTATCCAGGATCTTGTTACCCATGGTATTAATTGATTTGGAGTCAGGGGTGTTTTTGGGGACAGCCCCACTTTTATTCCTAAATATTCATTATGGATTCTTAATTTTATACTTTTTTTGGCCAAGTTTATAATGCAAGCTATATATTTAAACTTGCCACATTTATTGCATACCTTTCCTTTTCCATTCCTCTAATCTGCAGAACTTCTAAGATTTTCCGGTTGGCAATAGTAGTCTCTCTATTGTGAAATTCTGCTGCTAATTTGATATTGCATATCTAATAACTTGGATTTCCATCCTAGAGCAAAAGAAGTTTAATATGCAAGTAGAAATTAAAAATCAATAGAACTAAAGAAGCTCGAATTCTGAATTAAAGTGAGAATTGCTGGAAATATTTAGCAGGTGAGGTAGTATAGGTGGAAAGAGAAACAAAGTTGACCTTTCAGGTAAAATATCCTTCATCAGAACCTTTCAGAATGAATCATGGTTCATTCTGTGTCTCTTTCCTTAGATGTTGCCTCCCATTAAGCATATCCAGCATCTTCAATCATGCAATCAACTACTTCATGGGCGAGTCCAATCAAGCAGGATTGGGCTGAAAGGAATTTTAAAGACATGCCCAAATTAATGACACAACATTTGTCTGTGACACAAATACTGGAAAAAGCAGAGTAGATTTGAATGTTTTAAGAGTGAAAACTGTAATTGCTCTCTTACCTCTGAATAAGAATGTTATTCGTGCACTAAAGTCCAAATAATTTAACAAAAAAATGCATGGGATTCTCCAGGATATTTTCAGATCCAAATATATTAAGTCTTCTGAGAAAATGTTTTCAGGTCAGTTCTTAAAATTAATTAACAGGTGCTTTTAAAGTTCACTTATGGAAGCTGTGAATTAGCTTACTGTTAATTCATCACACAAGTGGTGGAACAAAAACTTTTTAAAAAAATCATAATGGTTGACAAAATGTATTGGAAAAAATATTAGGCATACATTGTACAATAATGTATAGTCATTCTTAAGAAGCTGAGCTGAAAACATGGCATTTGACTCACAAATTAGGCTTATTCAATTTCAACCATCTTATGAATCAAGCAGGAAGTTGCACTATTGTTGGCAATGAATTCACTTGGCAGCACACAGCTTAGTACCACTGCTGTTGTTTCTTTGTGCTACACAGTGGTCCTCTTGTAGAAAGATGGTGAGCAAAATTTGGCAGGCTGCTTTAACCATGATGTACCAGAGGGGAAATAAACAGACAGGATTCATTGCTGTGACAAAAACACTTTTGTTAGTCCAATTTGTGGACTAATCCATGCCTCACACAAATAAAGCCACACAGTTTAGATTTAGAATGATCTTAAGACAGGAGATTCAGAGGGAAGCATGAAGAAGCTTATGGAGGTTATGGAGTATCTGTGGTTTAAATTACAGTTGCTACTGGTAGGCCAAGGAAGAGGAAGATGGACATGAAATCCATGAGCCAGTTCTGGGTGATGTATTGAGTTAAAAACTTGGATCGGAATTATAATGAAAGGGAGCATTAAAGTTTATTGGACGTTTAAATATGAGCATTTCAAATTTAAGACATTGGAAATAACAAACATTTCAAGAGTTATTAACTTGGTAGGAATGAATAGTTTTACTGGAGAATGAATGATATTACAAGACCAAGTGTTTATTTCGAGCCAGAATGATGCTGAAACATGAGATGAAGCAACAAGAAAGTTGAAAGGATTGTCACCAAGATGGAAGCAATTGCCCTTTATGGTACAGTTATACGTTTCAAAGTTCAGCCCTAGGCTGGGCTTAAGTTGACCAAGATATTGGTCACAGAAGGGAGACAAAAATTTGAAATTGATAGATTCTTAAACCAATTATGCAACTGCTTTATCAAGCACTTGTACTCTGTCCTCAAGTACCAGCTGGAACTCCCAGTTGCCAGTCATTTCAAGACCCTTTCCCAATCCCATGTCTCCCTTGGCCTCCCATTGCCAGAGTGAGGCCAAATATAAATTTAATAAACAGCAAATCATATTCAACCAACTTAGCCTAAAACACAATGGCATGAATAGTGAATTTTCCACTTTCAGGACATCCCCATCCTGATCCAGTTCCAGTGCTTCCATCTCTACCTGTTGCCCAATCTAATGCTGGATTTTCTCTCAATTTCAATCCTCCCCAACCTACAGTGGTCTCCACACCACCTTTTCCAGAGATATCATTATTATGTCTTGGCCCCTCACTTGACATTCCACCCTCCTTTTCATAGTTGTCACCTCCCCTTCCCGTCTTGGTCTCATAAAAAGTGTCCCAATCTGAAACTGACTCAATTTCTTTTCATGGATGCTGTGGAATCTGCTGAGTCCCTCCAGCTTCTCCTTGTTTCCACGCAGAATGGACAAATGGGTCAATTTGTGCATTTTGATGCAATCTCTGCATCATGCCGATAAAGCTTCCTGTGTGAAATATCTTTTAGATTGATGTGTAAAAATAACTATATGAACAAAAGATCACAACTCATCAATCGAAGTATGAATACTAGGAGTCCCTGCTTGTGAGTGAAGAGAAATGTAGATGCAGTTGCATCTACATTTATGTTGCTTTGTGACAGGAGTTTGCAGCCAGAAAGTTCATATATTCTACCAGGATCGTTACTTTGTTTTTGTGAAGTCTAAAAGTTTACTTGAGTGCCTCATATTTGGTAAATAAAATTTGGATTGAAACCTGCGGTGCACCTTTTGGTTAGTTTTGGAAAGGTATGATTATAACGGAGTGGTCTTTTAAATGAACAGGGCCATGATTTCCTGAGCGTTAACTTGGAGAAACTTTGTTACAGTAGGAATTAACATAAAAGTGAAGCTGAAGCTTCAGTGGCTAAGAACAGTTATGTGAAATTATGTTTCTTTTGCAAACTCACAATGGACCAACTACAGGTATGCGTCGTTTTAATGTCCGCTCAGGCAACATTCAACCGCATTTATGTCCGTCACCTGTGGTCCCGCAAGGTTACAATAGAGTTCGAAAATCCCAATCGGTGAATGGGACGTAGCGGACATACGCAACAACTTCCTACATGCAACACATGTATCTCGTGCCTTTTGTATGTAGGTACTGTACTTTCTATCATGGCTCCCAAACACAGCAAATCCAGTACAGGATTTTGAAATTCTGAAAACTGAAAACCTCCAAAAACCAAACATTGTTTCCATGGATGTCATCTGCACACCAAAGCTTATTTTTGTCACCAAACATGACCCAATGCAACAGTGTGCAACTCAAGCTTGAATATACTATGTCGGTAATTAGTGGAATCCTAGGAAATCCTTACTTTCACACACATACACCGCGTCCAAATTGGGAGCTCAGATGGACAGAAGGTTGGGGCGAGGATTGATAGTTAGGAATTCAGATGGGTGTGTCAAGGGTTCAGATAGGCGGACAGCCAGGATAGGATGTCAGTGGTCGAGATGGGCGGGTGTCCAGGGCGTCAGGAGCTTGGATGGATGGGATGCCGGGGCATCAGAAGGTCCAGTGGGTGGGGACCGCTGGGGTGAGGGTCCTCTGAAGGGGCGCCAGGAGCTTTAGTATGTGGGCGGCCGGGGCGTCAGGAGCTACAGTTGGAAAACTGCTGGGACGAGGGTCAGTTGTCAGGATATTGGGAGCTCAGATGACCGCCGCAACCCCTGCCCCATTGTCCATTGCCATCGCTGCAACCACCAACCCGTCCAGAGAACCTTCCAGTTGACAAGATTTTGACAAAATTTATCATAATTATCTCACATAAGTAACTTTTTTCCTAATGGGAAAAATTTTATTTCATTAAACCATTCTTCTATTTTAATATTATTTTCCAATTTCCACATTTTAGCTACACTTTCTCGATATTGCCATTACAAAATTCCAACTTAAGATATTCATCATATATATTCTTGAATCTAATTTAACTTTCACTTTTAATTTTTTTCTCTATGTTACAAGGCCAGAGGATCCAAAAACCCAGCCACAATAGATATTCACAAAGACAAATGGTTATTTTTTAAAAAGTTGCTTTTAATTATCTTTAAACAATGAAAACAGAATCACACTAACTTATCACTATTAACTAACCTAACTTAACCCCCTTCTAATTCTAAGCACACGTGTGTGTAATGTGTATGCAAGTTCAGAAAAGTTATTTGATTCACAGCCCAATCTCACTTCTCATTCCTCCAAGTTTACAGGTTACAGGCAAATCTTATACTGTGCACAGAATTTAACATTTATAAACGTTACCAGGCTTTGGTGCTTGAAAGCTAAATGGTTATCACTCAGGAAGGTTCTTGTCAGTTTTCAGAGAGAGACTTGTTCCTGGACACAAACTGATCCCTTTTAATCAGCCACATCAGTGTTTTGCCGAAGAAACTTGCCCCATCAGGGTTTTCTAGATGATAACCAGAATTATCATTACATAGTCAGCCATCTCCTCTTGTATGAACCACAAGAGCTTTGACTAGTCTTCACAATGAGGTCTTTCCACAAGCTTGCCAGCTTGTCCTGTTCCCGTCCCGGCTGTTGCTGCTGACTGTAAAACTGCAGAACTGATCACACACACAAAAAAAAATTTTCTCCCTCCCTGCTTGCAAAACTACATGACCCTCTTAGAATAGCAAGCTGCACTCCAGACAGCTCTACTCCTCCAATTTCTTTCATCTGTTGCTTTTCAAAATAACAATCCATTAGGGATGTCTTTTGGGCACTCCGCAATGTCTTTACAAAGGCCCCCAGGTGCCATCCTGTCTGGCTTGAGCAGAGCTCCAGTATTTTAAATGAGATCTGTTCTGGTGTTTGTATGTGACCTACACTAAAAAAAACCTGCCCCAATTTATCTCTCAAAAACATATCTATATATAATATAAACAACATAATCTGTCACATCTAAAATAACAGTTCTCTCCAAAAATTGTTTTACCTTTTCATGTGACCATACTGAATGCAAAAAATTACCAACATTTTTTAAACATCTAAAACATCAAGGAGAGAAATTCAAATTAAATTAATTCAAACTATATAATGTATAATTTTACATGGCTTAATTATTTGCAAAGTGGTAAGTCACCAGGGGAGGATGGCTTTCCTTCTGAATTTTATAAGAAATTTAAAGATTTATTAATACCTCCTTTTATAGAGGTGTTGAAACAGGCAACAGAAAGCCATTCTCTATCGGAATCTTTTTCAAATGCAATTATAACTGATACCCAAGAAAGATAGAGATTTGTTAAAAATTGAATCCTATAGACCAATATCTTTATTAAATGCTGATTATAAAATTGTAGCAAAGATTTTGGCAAATAGAATGGCTAGTTATTGAACAAATTTAATTCATATGGATCAAACTGGTTTTATTAAAAAATGCCATTCTGCTGACAATGTTGCTAGATTAGTTTATTACATACATCTCTAAAGAAAGGGTGATTTAGCAATGGCGGTAACTTTAGATGCTGAGAAGGCCTTTGATAGATTAGAATTAATTTATCTATTTAAAAGGTGTTAGAAAAATTTGATTTTGGATTTACATTTATTAATTGGGTTAAAACTTTATAAAAAAATCCCTCTGCTAAAGTTGTAACTAATGGACAAATTTCTTCTGATTTTCCACTGACTAGATCAAGTAGACAAGAATGTTCTTTATCTCCAGCTTTTTTTTTAAGCAATTGAACCTTTAGCAGAGTTAAAGAAGATTCTAGTATTAAGGGTATAAAAGTCAGTCAAGAGGAACACAAGATTAATTTATTTGCTGATCATATTTTGATTTATATGACATATCCTACAAATTCTTTGCATCAATTATGTACAAGAGTGGAAGAATATGGTGAAATATCGCATTATAAAATTAATTGGGACAAAAGTGAAATTATGCCCTTGTTTAAAGGGGATTGTACTCAGTGTAGATAATTTGCTCAATTTAAGTGGTCAGATGATAGAATTAAATATTATGGGGTTAAAACTGATAATGATTTAAATAATTTATACAAATTGAATTACTTACCTTTACTTAATAAAATTAAGGAAGATTTAAATAGATGGAATAACTTGCCTATAACTTTAGTAGGTGGACTAAATTGTATAAAAATGAATATTTTTCCAAGGGTTCAATATCTTTTTCAGTCAATTCCTTGCTGTATTCCTCAAAACATTTTCAAGGGTTTATATTCGAGTATTAGGAAGCTTTTATGGAAAGGAAAGATGGCAAGAATGTTTAGAAAAATTGACTTGGAAATTTGAATTAGGAGGTTTGCAACCTCCCCATTTTTAATTATTATAAGGCAGCTCAAATTAAATTAATGGGATGTTTCATTTAGATAACTTCTCAGAATTGAGTAAAATAGGAGAAGATTCTATGCAGAATTTTATTTATAAATGTAATTCAAAATTGTAAATAGGAACTAGAGATATGCCTATTTTGAAACATTTGATTGAATTATGGAATAAAATTATTACAAAATAGGTGGAAAGGGTTTGATTTCTGAAAAATGGCTTTATATCAAAGTAGACTTCTTCCTTTTTCTATGGATAACCAATTTTTGAGGATTTGGAGTTGAATGGGGATTAAGAAAATAGAAAATTGTTTTAAAGTTGGTAAATTTATCACTTTTCAACGAATGAATGAAAAAAATTAATGTCCCAAATTATACCTTTTTTTATTGTTATCAAATTAAGGCTTTCTTGGTTGATAAGTTAGGTCAATAATTTGATGCTATCTAGGCAGAATGAATTAGAGTTATTGATATGCAAAGGTGATACAAAGAGGTTTATTTTGGAGATGTATAAATTACTTCAAAAAGCAGTTCCTAAATTAGGAATTCATAAATCAAGATTAAGATTGGAGGTTGATTTAAATAGATGAAAATGATTGGATGCAATTATGTAAGGAAAATATGATGAAAATTATTAATGTTAGGTATAGACTGTTTCAATGTAATTTTATACATCAATTATACTCAACTCAAGTATTTTAAAAATTGAATCCAGCATTATCAGATTTATGTTTTAGATATGATCAGGAAGTTGGTTAATTTTTGATTTCTACTTGGAAGTGTTTTTGGTTAGCAGTTAAAAAAAATTTGGAGAAAATATTAGGGTTAAAATTCCCAGAGGATCCAATGCTATTCTTTTTGGGTAATATTAAAGTGGTTAGTCCTAAATTAAGATCAACTTTGTATCAAATTGAATTTTAAAGATTGGCTTCAGCTGTTTCTAGGAAGTGCATAGTCATTACTTGGAAATCAAATTGGACTTGGGGATGGAGAGACAGCATGCTAAATTGCATTCTTCTATTGCACTTGAGAAAATAACTTGTAATTTACATAATAAATCTTTTTTTCTTGAAAATATGGAGCTCATATTTACAGGATGTTGGTTGAAAATTTGAAAGCCTGTCCTGTTGGTAACTCTCAGTTCCATTATTTGTACTGAGATTTATATTTCTTTTTGGGATTCTCCTAATTTTTTCTTTGATACTTCAGGGGAGGGGTGAGTGCACAAAACGGGCATACACACATATTTGTACTTATTTTTTAGTTTTATTATATATACACATGAATGTTTTTTTAAATTCTTAAATAAAATGTTTAAAAAGTTCAAAGCAATATAGCTTTGCCAAGTATATACTGTAATATAGTGTTCGCACAACGTCCACATCACATAACATCCAATTTCACAGAATGTATCGTGGACGTTAAGCCGGACATACCTGTACATCCCAACCTATCCTGTCTTGCTGATAACTCTAGGCCTATCAATATCCTTGTATAACTTTTCTATACCATATAACCATTTACGGAGCGAAAACAGGCCATGTTGGCCTTTCGAGTCCGCACCGGTTCACTAGAACAGCTCCACTAGCTCAAACCTCCCGCTCTCTGCCAATAACCCTCCAACCCCCTCACCTCCATGTACACATCCAACCTTTTCTTAATGACAGAAGGGACCCTGCCGCAACTATCTCATTCGGAAGCTCATTCCATTCTGCCACCACTCGTTGAGTGAAAAAGCCACCTCTAATATTTCTTCAGAAAAATCCAGCTAAACATAGTTATCTGCAGAACAGTCTGAAGACACCCTTTCCACATTAATGACATCTTTCTTCTAGTTGGACAATCAGAACAATAATGCAGTTGTAACAATTTAATTGAAAGGTGAATACACCAAGTGGATTTTTCCTGATCATGTGTTAATCGGTTAAAGCAATGATCATGATACAAGCGCAGAGGTTTGAAATCGGAAACATAATATGATTTGATAATAATCTGACATGGATATTTTAGTCCAGAATTTGTCATCAGTTCTGAGAAACTGATCATTCACCTCTGAAACCTAAATCCTATATTGTTTGGGAAGAAATGCCATATGAACCATAAACCATTGAAACCCAAGTTTGATTCCTGATCTTTTCAAAATCTCAGCTGTAATAAAGAGCCGAATTTATGCTAATATACTTTTAGTTTCAAATTAGAGAGGCCAAGCATCAGCTGAATTTTCCAATTCTTTTCACTAACCATAGATTTCTGCTCTGGCATTTGTGTGTAGATATCAGGTAACAATAGGGCAACATAATATGTTGCCCGGTCATGTGGTGCTCTGTTAACTCACTGACTAGGGCAAGCAGGAGAATTGCTTCATGTTTAAAGGCTCCCAGTATCCATGGAGCCATTCCAGTAACTTAGGAGGTTGAAAATTATAGATTGAAAATAAGAGTTGTGATATGCAAGGATCTGTTAAAAGAATTGGTGCAAGCAATATAGTATTTGCATTCATTATGGTTTGAAGTCAAATGGGGATCAGATGTTCTGCTCAGGTAAATTGCATGCTGCTGCAGTCCCACACATTTTTAACTTCTTCACATTCAATGAAGTTTGGAATAGAATAGAATTTGCAATCTAATTTAGTTTTCCAATTGGGTTTAAAGATCTAATTTCTAGATTCCATTGCAATAGGATTCTTATATGCTGATATATATTGCCTGCACTTCAAGATGATCTTCTGGGCCCAACTGCACATAATCCAGGGAAAAAATTGACGTTTAATTTCTTCTCTCATTTAACTTTGGTCAGACTCTCACCAAACATGAGATTATGCAATTTGGTCCTAAGACTTCACTCATGAAGTTCAGAATATTCTGGGTGAACTTAACCCTACCATGTAGATCATGTTGAACAAAGGCAGGGAGGTGTGCCTGGGAATAGGAGATCTATGCAGCAATATATTCTAGTATACAACTCGTCTGGATGTTACTGACCATATTGCTTATTTCACCTTTAACCTCTTCATTTCAGCTGTGATTCTCAAAAGTGAAAATCGAATTAAGTGTTGCTACTTTGTAAGGTCATACTTAAAATGGTTGCAGACTCCACCTACTGGTACAAAGTTATAAGACATCAACTGAGGATAATTCAATCTCCCAGTCCTGTAGGATAAACCTGCATATTTTGTGCCTTTACAGCCTGGTTCTGAATCATAATGGGTATGAATTTGTACTGTCAATATTTTTTCACACTTAAACATAATACAGTAAAACCCCTGGTATCCAGAATTCAAGCAACCAGCAAAAATTGAGGAAAATAAATTTTAAAATTAAAATAAAATAATAGGTAAAAATGTGCAAATTTAATATTGTGAAAGTAAATATTCTCTGAAGTAACAATTTTTTTAGTGAAGACAAAAGAGCAAATATTCAGCCAGTATATTTCCTTTGCTCATTGCAGCTGTTTGAAGTGCTGTCCATTGAGGTGACTCTCAAAGTGTCTCCTTTTTCCTACTTATTAAGAGTCACCCCAGTCAGAGGCTTTATCTGTAAACATTTGGGGGGGTTAATTATAATGTTATTGTTTGTCTTTCAAGGAGGTGGAGGAACCTGCAGATGCAGTGATGGTTTTCAAAGAACGGTGAAAATAAAATGAAATGCTTTAAGGTTTATATATTCATGCAAGTAAATGTTCAGTACAAAGGCAGTATAGTATTGTTTTCCTTGAAATTGTTTATTCTTAATACAGGTGCAAAAGTTAGGCATTGCAAGAGCAACTTATCTGCCATCTACCAATCCCCACAAGTAACAGATACCAGGGGTTTACTGTACAACTAATGTTCCAACCATTTTATAAAGTAGTGTAACAAAAATAAATATGCTCGAAAATCTCAACCATTCAAGCAAATTCTGTGGAAAGAGAAACTAGTCAACATTTTAGATCAATTACTATTCTACCGAACAGAATTTCACTTGTTTCCAATATATTTAGTGTACCTGCCACACTCAGTGCATCCGCTCTTAAAAGACATTCTATTTTGTCATAGCAGTGTTGGGAGTATTGTGTGGTGCTGGGCTATTCTTGGTAATGGAGGATGGAAGCCATGGAGGACAGGAAGCATTTTTTTCTTGTTTCTGACCATGACCTGTACATCATGCGCGAGTTGGAGAAGTACCTTTGTACCAAGGGCTCAGAAAGTCTAAGACTGAAGTGAAATTGGCAGGAACTGCAGAGCAATCTTTCCTGAGCTGAGTAGCTGAGGTGAGAACTCAAAAAGTTTAAAATGCCTTCTGCTATTTCACTTGGATTACTCAAATTGCAATTGAGAGGCTAAAATTATTTCTGCCAGAATCCCTCCAATTTCTACATGAGCCTGCAGCTTGTCTGCCTTTCCTACAGTATTTCTTGCATTGAAATAGATGCACCTGAGAAAATTTCCACTACCTACAACCCTTTGATTTCTATTATATGCAACATTCACATCATCCTTTCCCTCCTCCACTCCCCTATCTACACTAGTACTGTGGTTCCCATTCCCCCTGCGAATCTAGTTTAAACCTCCCCAGAGCAGCACAACCAAAACCACTTCCAAGGATATTAGTCCCCCTCAGTTCAGATGCAATCCATCCCATCAGAACAGGTCTCACCTTCCCTGGAAAAGAGCCCAATGATCTAGAAACCTGAAGCCCTCCCTCCTGCACCATGTCTTTAGCCACATGTTAAGCTGCATTATCCTCCTATTTCTAACCTCATTAACACATGGCACAATTAGTAATTATGAGATCACAACCCTGAAAGTCCTGACCTACAACTTAATGCCTAGCTCTCTGAACTCTCCTTGCAGGACCTCATCTCCTTTCCTACCCACATTATGGTTCCCG